>NW_021857423.1:0-997 GCF_006229205.1 Suricata suricatta
CCTTCAGGATTTATCTGGAGCTATTTCAGGAACTGCAAACAAAACCAAAACTGCTCTAACAAAAGATGACTTTATGGCTCTTGTCACCCAGGGTCATAAGGGTTTTAGGGACGAGAAACCCCAGCAAAGACCAAACGTACACCACCAACCTAGTCCGTCCCTGCTAATCCTGCCCCGCCCTCACCTCCAGCACCCGCCCAGGAATTGGCTATTTGACTTTTGGTTTTGGTAATGGAGCTTTTAAACCACAGATTTAAATGCTTACATGCTAAAGCTGATCACCCTTTCCCCTTATGATACTATCACTATTTTTAATACATGCATGTATGTATGTATGAATTTAAAACATTTTAGTTTTAACCCAGTGTGGGCCTCGAACTCATAACCTTGAGATCAAGAGTCACCTGCTCCTCTGCCTGAGCCAGACAGGTGCTCCAGTACTATCAATTTTAAATCTTGGGGTGTCTGGGTGGCTCAGTTGGTTAAGCCTCTGACTTCGGCTCATGTCAGATCTCATGTTCGAGGGTTCGAGCCCTGCATCGGGCTGTATGTTGACAGCTAGCTCAGAGCCTGGAGCCTGCTTCCGATTCTGTGTCTCCCTCTCTCTATGCCCCTCCCCCTCTCATGCTCTGTCTCTCTATCAAAAATAAATAAAACATTAAAAAAATAACTAAAGAGAGACTATGTCCCTTCCTGAGGTTTCATGAAAAGAATTTTCTTCTAGATTTTACAATTAAAAAAATGCATATTTATTTTTTGAGAGAGAGAGAGAGAGAGAGTCTGGGGAGGAGTGGAGACAGAGGGAGACACAGAATTCGAAGCAGGTTCCAGGCTCTGAGCTGTCAGCACAGAGCCTGATGTGGGGCTCAAACTTATAAACCGTGAGATCATGACCTGAGCTGAGGTCAGAAGCTTAACTGACTGAGGCCCCCGTTACATTTTAAAATTATTCTCCACGCCCAAATTACAAAAACTGCTAATCAATTGCCCCAAATCA
>NW_021857424.1:0-997 GCF_006229205.1 Suricata suricatta
GATTATTTGGAAGAGTGTCTTAATTTCTGAATACTTAACGGAATTTTAAAAGATGTCTTCCTATTACTGATTCCAGATTTAATTCCACTTTGGTCAGGAAACATGTTGTGTATGATTTATATTTTTAAAAATTTATCCAGGCCTGTTTTATGGGCCAGTACCCTATCTGGATGAATGTTCTGTGTGCACTTGAAAAGAATGTGTATTTTGCTATTGTTGGGTGGACTGTTCTGTAAACATCATTTATGTTAAGTTGATAGTGTTCTTCAAATATTATATAATCTTGCTGATTTTCTGTATATTCTGTGAATTACTAAGTGAGGAGTGGACTCTCTTTAATTGTGGATTTGTTTATTTTTCCTTTCAATTCTGTCAATTTGCACATGACAAGGTGTCCAACATCACTCATCATCAGGGAAATAAAAATCAGAACTACGTTGAGATACCATCTCACACCTGTCAGAATGGCTAAAATTAACAACACAGAAAACGGCAGATGTTGGTGAGGCAGATGTTGGTGAGGATGCGGAGAAAGGGGAACCCTCTCATACTGTTGGTGGGAATGCACACTGGTGTAGCCACTCTTGAAAATAGTATGGACGTTCCTCAAAAAGTTAAAAATAGAACTACTTCATGACCCAGCAATTGTACTAGTAGGTATCTGTCCAAAGGATATAAAAATACCGATTATAAGGGACACATGCACCCTGATGTTTATAGCAGTATTATAAAAAATAGCCAAATTATGGAAAGAACCCAAAATGTCCACTGAATGATAAATGGATAAAGAATGTGTGTGTGCACACATACATACATATGATGGAATATTACTCCGCCATCAAAGAGAATGAAATCTTGCCATTTGCAATGACGTTGATGTAGCTAGAGTGTAGTATGCTAAGCAAAATAAGTTAGAGACAAATACCATATGATTTCACTCATGTGGAAATTTTTTTTAATGGTTATTTTTGAGAGAGAGAGAGAGAAGAGTGACAGA
>NW_021857425.1:0-997 GCF_006229205.1 Suricata suricatta
CCCCCAAATTTACTGGAAGAAGTAAAAGCTAAAAACGTATACAAGTCTTTATTCCTTCACAGGTGTAGCATATTAGTTCTTAAAGCTGCCATAATAAATTTCCATAAACTTGGCAGCCTAAAACAGCATGATTGTATTCTATCACAGTTTGGGAGGCCAGAGTTTAAATTCAAGGTGTTGGGAGGGCTTTGTTCCATCTGAAGTCTCTAGGGAAGAATCCTTCGTTGCGGCTCCTAGTCTCTGCTGGTCCTACCATTCCTTGGCTTGTCATAAGTCCAGTCTCTGCCTGCATCTTCACCTGGCTTTCTTTCGCATGTCTCTGTGGCTGTGCATCTTAAATTTCTCTCTCCTTTCTCTAACTGGGACACCAGTTATTGGATTTAGGGCCTGCCCTAAATTCTGGATGGTGTCATACCAAGATCCTTAACTTAATTAGATCTGCAAAACCCTATTTCCAAAACAGGACACATCCACAGTCCCACAGTTTAGGACTTTGGGCATCTCCTTTTGGGGTCTCAATTCAACCCACTACCAAGGGTGTGGTGGTTTTAAAACGTGGCCCCAAATTCTTTGAGATTCCTTTCTGCTAATGGAGGAGTCTATGGCTTCTCTGTACAAATCTAGTGACCTACCCATTAAAAAAGTAATTACTGATTCTTTCCTCTGTCCAATTCCTAGTAAACTTTATCTACTTTCTGTATCTATGAATTTGCATGTTCTAGATATTTCATGTAAGTGTAGTCATATAATACTTTTATGTCTGGCTAATTTCACTTGATATAATGTCTTCAGTTTCCACCCACATTGTAGTATGCATCAGAACTTCTTTTTTTTTTAATTAGTAATGAACAATATTCCTTTGTATGTATATATCACATCTTGTTTATCTATTTGTCCACCTGTTGATGAACACTTAGGTTATTTCCACTTTTTGGCTATTGTGAATAACACTACTATGAACATTGGCAGACAAATATCTGTTTGAGTCCGTGTTTTC
>NW_021857426.1:0-997 GCF_006229205.1 Suricata suricatta
GCCACCGGGCTGTGGGGCTGTACCCCCGGACTCCTCTTCCTGACCATGCTCGCGGCTCTATTTTAGAGCCAGCTGGCCAGCTTACGGCCGGCAAGGGGAGCCTGGGAGAATGTTCTACGCAGAAGCCTGCCCCTAAAATCACCTCGTTCTGACGCCAGCCAGGCAAGATAACTCCTCAACAGCTGAGCAGGTGGTCTGAAAGCAGGATTCACATCTTCTCCTATGACTTTAAGTAAAGGGGGTGTCACAAACCTTTACTTTTTTTCAGGACCCCGTTTCCCGATCTGGGGCTGTACATGTCTGTTGCCTTTTCCAATTCCTGTGCTGAGGACGGGCACTGGCAGAGATGCGGTTTCAGTGGATTCCCAGCAACTGTGGCCAAAGAACTGTCTGTTCTGGTTGAGAAGGAGAGGCAGTGTGTCAGGCTGGGTTCTTGAGCCGCAGAGCCGGAGACAGGGACTCACGTGTGTGGGAATTAGAGGCGAGGTGGAGTCTGGGAGGAGCCTGGGATGGTAAACAGCACCACCACTTAAGGCCCACTGTGAAGCAGGCGGGCAGCCATTCCTCCATTGGCCAAGGTCTGTTGTGACGGTTGGCACCGCAGAAACTGGGGGGCAGGTGCACGGAGGGCATTTACGACGGCCAGCCAGGTCTGGGGGATACTGACTATTCAGCAAGACGCCGCGGGTACACTGGCTGGCATAGTCAATGCTTAATAAACAGTGGCCTGGTAAGCTTGAAATCTGTCAAGGAAATGGAGGTGCATAAATGTGGGCTGACAATGTTCATTCCTCAAGCGTACCTGGAGCCAGGTTCGAAGAGGGGGTGCCAAGGTGGGGTCCTCACATCTCCTCTGCCTCTGAGAGGGCGGACACACTCACAAATGGACACACGTGTGGTTGCGCCGTACCCGGAACATCCCCACGCACTGAGGCGAGATCAGGTAGAGGAGAAAAGTTTAACACAAGGTCCAAACATTAAAAAACGAGTATTTTTT
>NW_021857427.1:0-997 GCF_006229205.1 Suricata suricatta
TTTAAAATTCTATTTCTTCCCTTTTAGAGGTCACCAGCAAGAAAGTCAGCCTTAATGGCTTCATCTACTTTTACTGATATTATACATTCCTGTCCTTCAGGTGTTTACACTTTCAGCTCTTGTGATTTCATATCTTTCTTTCCTGATTTATTTTATTTTCCTTAACTGCCATCATCATCTAACAAATGGTATGTTTTACTTGTTATTTTTATTGCTTGGTTTCCCTCTTCTCTACGTTCCTCTGTTTGGTGAGGGATTTGGGGCTCTTCTGTTCACTACTGTTGCTTACTCTATTCTTGGTACCTATAACGGTGCCTGGCCCATATTGGAGGCCCAATAAATTTTTGTTGAATGAGCAAGAACGGGTCTTTGCTGTTCAGGAGCTTTTAACCGAATGCTTTATACATGCTGGTTCTATGACAGAACCTCAGAGTTGGGATTTGTGATTCATCTTGGATTTAGGAAGAAATCAAAGATTATTCACTTTCTAGATTTTTTGTATAAGGAAATGGTCCAGAGATGATAAGGCATATTTATTTCAACTTTAGAAGTTTCCAGGCAGTATTTTCTTCTTTGAACACAGATTGATGTTTCATTTCATGTACAGAATTATGTAGTAACTGCTGAAAGATATTTTGCAGTCATTTACACTAGGGGTTTTTAAACATGGGTACATGCATGGGAATTTAGAAATGATCACTCTCCTAAAATTAATATAGATTTATTGTTTGGATGCCAAGTAGTCATTTGGCTGTGAAGCAGTTCTAGAGATTCATCTGCCTCTCAGAAGCATTCCTATTTTTTTAATTTTTTTTTATTTTTGAGAGAGAGAGACAGCATGAGCAAGGGAGGGTCAGAGAGAGAAGGAGACATAGAATTGGAAGCAGGTGCCAGGCTCTGAGCTAGCTGCCAGCACAGAGCCCAATGCGGGGCTCGAACCCATGAACCGTGAGATCATGACTTGAGCCGAAGTCGGATGCTCAACCGACTGAGTCAC
>NW_021857428.1:0-997 GCF_006229205.1 Suricata suricatta
GCCAGCCCAGTAGAACATGTAACTCTTGATCTCAGGGTTGTGAGTTCGAGCCCTATGTTGACTATAAAGATTACTTTAAAAATAAACATTTTTTCATCAAAATCTGGGACACATGGGGCTCAGGTGGTTTAGTGTCCGACTCTTGATTTCAGCTCCGATAACAATCTCACACTCTGTGGGTTCAAGTCCTGCGTCAGGCTGTGTAGTCTGCTTGGGATTCTCTTTCTGCCCCTCCCCTGCTTGTGCGCACACTCTCTCTAAGTAAATAAATAAATATTTTTTTAAATCAAAATAAATAAATAAACAATACAAAACTAAATCAAAATCTGCTGTATGTGTAGTAGGGAATCACAACTTTATTAAGAGGCATCTAAAATAGGCCATATACCCAAACTGTAACATGGGTGGGCTAAATTTTTTAAAATGGGAAAAACAGTATTTTAGAGCTTGTGCTTAAATTTAAAAGAAATGTATTTTTACCAAAGAATCCTAAGAATAGGGGTCATATGAAAACCATGGGACTAAGTGATTTCTCAGAGGGCAAGAGCTTGACAAATGAGGGGGGGAGTTTGGGGTCTAGACATAGTTGGTGACCCTGAGACAAGAAGGAAGTAAGAGTTTCTAAAATGTAGACATTTAATTTTGATGTAGTAATTTAATGTAAACGGAAGATTACCACATACCAGAACAGGCCTGAGACCACTACTGTGCTTGGGAAGGTGGTCTGTGGCTGGTGTCAGGGGGCCTGGACTTCGGGAAGGTTCCCACGGCTCCCCAGCTGGTAAGACTGGCTCACTGTGTCTACACAGCCTGGGCAAACAGTGTGGTTTACACTGCACTCCTGTCTTCCTTCTGGGTACCTGGGATTTCGGTCCGTGCGAGGCAGAGGGTGCCTATGCGACCACACCCAATAAAAGGCTTGGGCTTTGAGTTTCTATGGACTTCCCTGGGCAGAAACGTTGCAAACATGTTGCTGCATTTTTGTTGCTAGAGAGAG
>NW_021857429.1:0-997 GCF_006229205.1 Suricata suricatta
TTACATTTAAACATAGATAATATTCAGCTTAAAAAACATTAGCAAGTTTGTCCTGCTTCCATTATTTGGAGGGAGGACTTTGTGTTTTATTTTGTGAATCATAAACAGCTTTTGTGAAACATAAACAGCATTTGTTATATTTACATCCAACAAAACTATATAGAGAAAAATTCTATTTTACACCCGGGGCCCTGGGTGGGGGAGATATTCCCCAAGGGACAAGGGACAAGAAGGTTTAGGACAAGACAAACACAGTTCTCCCTTTTGGGATTCCTCTGCCTCCCTCCTCCTGACTTCCAGGTAGCTACGAACCTTTTTTTTTAATCTTACCATCCATGAGAACTTCATAAGCTAGAGGGTGGTAGATCCAAAATAAATAACTTAAAATACAAGCATTGAGATCTTTGGTTTCCAGGAAAGAGGGATCATCATTGGTAGGGAACAACCAATTGTTCCCATTCAGGATGAAATCCAGTAATTATCTTTCCTGTTTTGTCTTTTAAAACAAAAACTTACAAAATGAGCGGGCAGGGCAGATTCACGGATACCCAGGAGGGGAGTTCCTGGTAGAGGATGGGGAGGAACAGAGCTGTTCAAACTCCTACAAAGCCTCTTGCACTGGGCAATTGTCCCACCTCTTTTCAGGCCTCTTCCAACGTCAGGTGAGCTTCTTTGGCAGGTTGCAAACAGGCCAAGTGTGAGTTTGGATAACAGCGGGTCCCCCTTCCTCCTGCCTCCGTTCAGAGCTTATGGCTGGGCATGTATGTTTCCCAGCCTGTTCCCAGCTCCCGGAGGAAAAGAGGAGGAGAGCAAGTTAGCACTAGAATCCTTTCCTTCTCACCTCCCCACCCCCTGCTGGAGAGGCAGACTTATGGGGTTACTAGCCCTCCAGAGGTGTTCCAAAATTTCTGGCCATCAGTGGCCTTTAGGGTGAGCATCTGTGCCCACTGCTGCCTCAGTGCTTCCTTGCCCATGCTGCTGGCCTGCTTATTAAATG
>NW_021857430.1:0-997 GCF_006229205.1 Suricata suricatta
TAGCAAGCCTATCTGAACTGTTAATGCCCCTCATTCTACCATCTGCCTTAGCAGTTCTACTTCATGTAGTATGGCCCACCAATTTCCCCAGGTTTCAGAGCTCTCATCAAGCAGTGTATTAGCACCATTCCCATCTCCTGAGGCTTGCCAGGATGTTAAAAACCATATGACAGGAAGGTGAACCCATATCATAAACCCTTCCATTATTCAAATTTATATATCACTTGATTTGATTCACTTCCTTCAGGGTCCAGTTCTGACTCTTGCTGGCACATATTGAGGAGGTCTTCCATCTTTTCATATAGAGACACTTTCTTCCTCTAGGGAGCTTATTCTTTTTTACCTGGTCATATTGCTGCTGGCCTCTAATTATTAATCTGGTGGTCAGGAGAGAAAATGGAGATGACTCATATGGAGAGATGAAATATATTGTTTTCTAAGGCCCAGGCTTGTGCATTGTTGTCAAACAAGGAGGAAGTGCTAGCCTATTTCATGGAGAAATGGCATACGTACTGGGCATACAGTTAAGAGGAATCTGGAGATTAAAAATTTTTAAGTGCATTGATCCAAAGATCCAAATATTACCATCTCAAGTTCCAGGGTCCAGTTCCAGGACCATCTGCTATGCCAAGATCATAGCAGACTTGCTGAAATTGAGAATTTGAACTTCTCTGGAGCTCTGCTTCTCATAAAATTAAGTGTTGGACCAGATCCTTAGCTTTCTCTGACTTCCAGCCACAGTGGATGGGAATCTCTTTATTCTTTATATGCTTCCCTAAGAGATTCTCTGTCTTTCAAAATTTGCTTATATTGATGATTAATCGCCCTCAGCCATTTGTTTTCTTCTTTACATGAACCAATGACTTTTGTTACAGCCATCCAAGTCCATAGTCCCTAACATTACTATCTTCCTCAAACCTCTCATATGTCTGAGATATTGCAGCCATCAATCCATTCCTTTCTGCTTGCATCCCATCCAAGTTCAACTCTGAAAAAT
>NW_021857431.1:0-997 GCF_006229205.1 Suricata suricatta
CATAAATTACCTTATGTAGTTATACATTTTTTCTTATGAAGAGAAGGTTTAAGATCTGTCCTCTTAGCAACAAATAAATGTGCTGTACAGTATTGTTAACTATAGTCACCGTGTTTACATTACATTCCCAAGATGTGTTTATCTTACAAGTAGAAGTTTCTACCTTTAACCTTAAATACTTGTTATTGGTTTTTGTTTACAGAGTCAAGACTAAGCTTCCAGAAAATTGAGAGATCTCAACACCTTGTGAGCTAAATGGAAGTACTGTCAAGTCACTGATTATGATTCTAACATAATAATTTAACAAGATTAAAAAAATATGTCATACCCTAGTCACAAACATTGAGAATATTTTTAAGGTTTATTTTATTTATTCTGAGAGGGGAAAAAGAGAGAGAGGGCACAGGAAGGGCAGAGAGAGAGGGAGAGAGAGAGAATCCCAAGCAGGTTGAGCACTACCAGTGCAGGGCCTAATGTTGGGCTTGAACTCACAAGCCATGAGACCATGACATTAGCCAAAACCAAGAGTTGAACACTCAACTGACTAAGCCACCCAGACATCCCAACATGGAAAATATTTTTAAAGCATTGGGGTTCAGTAATACACTTATTTCAGCTTAACATTTTAAACTCATTTCTGTGCAATGACAAATGAAAAAATTGTAATCTGAAGATGTATCACTTCTCAATGACACAGAGTAATAAAGAGTGAATCTCAACGTAAAAGTAGGACTCCCATCACCAAATCCATGTTCCTGCATCTTGCGTATATATCAGCTCTCAATTTGTAGTACAAATGGCATCTAGTTTACCTACTCAGAAGAAGCTTCTTTTTCTCAAATGTCCTCCTGAACGAATCCTTGACCTCTTTGTTTCTCAGGCTGTAGATAAGGGGGTTCAACATGGGGATCACGGCTGTGTAGAACACGGAAACCACTTTATTGATGTCCAGGGAGAAACTAGAACTGGGGCGTACATAGATAAAGAAGAGGGTCCC
>NW_021857432.1:0-1974 GCF_006229205.1 Suricata suricatta
CCCCCATGCTCCGGACGTGCCTCCCTTCTGCAGCACCCTGTCCTGCTTCTCGCCCAAGAGATGCTGCAGTGAGATTCCCAGGGGGTGGGCCCCCTGGCTTTCTCTGGTGGGTGCCGGCTCTAGCCTTTGCTCCCTCTTCCTGTCTTCTTCCTCCCTGTCTCAAAAACATGACATACACCCAGTTGGTGTGCTGTAGCTGGGCACCGTGGGAGCCGGGGAGGTGACTGTTGGAGTATCCCATACCCGGCCCCTGGGACTTTGGATCTTGCCTCTGAGCCACTGAGTTCAAAGTGGGCACCAAGACCCATGGGGGAACCATGCTCGAAGAGATAATGCTGCTGAGGGTTGACATGTATCACCACAGCGGTGGAGGGGCCAGACGGGGTTCTTACGCGAGGCTGGCAGCCCTGACCTGCTCGCTCCGCTTTCAGCTGGTGATGGCCTCCCTGTACCATGTCTACGTGGCTCTGGAGGAAGAGATTGAGCGCAACAAGGAGAACCCCGTCTACGCCCCCCTTTACTTCCCGGAAGAGCTGCACCGCAAGGCCGCCCTGGAGCGGGACATGGCCTTCTGGTATGGACCCCGCTGGGAGGAAGCCATCCCCTACACGCAGGCCACCAGGCGCTACGTGCGGCGCCTGCACGAGGTGGGGCGCACGGAGCCAGAGCTGCTGGTGGCCCACGCCTACACCCGCTACCTCGGCGATCTGTCTGGAGGCCAGGTCCTCAAGAAGATCGCTCAGAAGGCCCTGGACCTGCCCAGCTCCGGTGAGGGCGTGGACTTCTTCACCTTCCCCAACATCGCCAGCGCCACCAAGTTCAAGCAGCTGTACCGCGCGCGCATGAACACCCTGGAGATGACCCCCGAGGTCAGGCAGAGAGTCATCGAAGAGGCCAAGGCTGCGTTCCTGCTCAACATTCAGGTGAGGAGCTGGCTGGCAGCCCAGGTGGCCGCTGTCTCCCCTCACTGCTCCTCTGGGACGTCGCTCCTTACACAGAGAGAGTGGGCTTTGGGTCATGGTTAAGTGCATGGTGAGTGATCAGGGAGTCAGTCTTCCAGTTCTGCCAATTACTAGCTGGGTGATCTTTTTTTTTTTTACATTTTTATTTATTCAGTTTTGAGAGAGAGAGAAACACAAGCATGGGAGGGGCAGAGACAGAGAGAGACAGGGAGACACAGAATCCAAAGCAGGCTCTGGGCGCCGAGCTGTCAGCACAGAGCCTGACACGGGGCTTGAACCCGTGAGCTGCAAGATCATGACCTGAGCCGAAGTTGGACGCTTAACCAACTGTCCACTAGCTGGGTGATCTTACGTTAGTTTCCCCATCTGTAAAATAAGGGTGTAACAGTAACTACCTCTTAGAGTTGTGAGGGTCAAGTGAGTTTATGGCAGCCGCGTCCCGATGGCAGAGCCTGGCACAGGACCAGCCCTCCACGGTTGGTTCGAGTTCTCTCAGGGTGTGAGAGGCACAGTTGCAGCACTCTGTGACAACACCGTACGATAGCATGCATGTATATGTGGCCGGGTTGGCATGGCAGGTGCCACAGGTATGGCCAGGAAGGCGGGATGCAAGTTTCCAACATTGCCTCAAACCCAAGGTGAGGGTGGGCTTTGATCAAGACCTTGAAGGATGAATGGGCAGAGCTGGGGGTGGGTGTTCTAACTGGATGTTGTAGAATCCTCTAGTTCCCCCCTCCTCCTGGGGGCGCTGTGGGCACTGGGGTCCCAGCTCAGGCCCTCCTGGCCCCCAGCACTTGTCAGGGAGCCCCGTCCCTCCCTTGCAGTTCCCTAACCAACGAGGGCAAACGAAACCTGGTCGCGACTCCGAGAAGCTCTATGCCTCTGGAGAGGTTCAGAAAACTGGGGGCTTTGGAGCCAGAGCCCTGCTGGAAGGCCCGCTCTTGCTGCCCAACCCCTGGGTCACCCTCAGTCCAGGCGCTTCTGCCGCAAAGCCTGGCTGGTGGGCACTGCG
>NW_021857433.1:0-997 GCF_006229205.1 Suricata suricatta
ACAACAGAGAGGCTGAGATTTCCCATCAGGCTGCTGCTTTGAAGCTTTTCTAGGCAGAGCTCAACTTCTCCTCTAAAGTGCTGAATATTTAAAGAATATCATCTTGAAGAGAAGCCAAATGATTGGCCTGGCCCCGATTTTAATGTAATTGGAAGATTATTACAATTAAAGAAAGATGCAAAGATTGTATTGGAAAGAATGTCAACAATGGAAGGCTAGGGGAGGAAGAGCTGCTGAAGGAGACTTTGGAGTGGCCATCGAAGGCCTCCTAGGGTTTCAGGTTGCCAGTTGGGACACTCAAAGCATTCCATCAACCCAACACTGAGCATCACCTATGGTGGAAATGAACACAAGAAGCCCCAAATAGTTAATGAAACTATCTACCTTTCCCTGATTCGAAGCTTCCCTGATTCTTAACTTTCTGTGTGGTTGGCCTATAGGGAGCATATCGGGTAAGCCCAAAGGAAGGGTTGGCCTGTCCTACAGTTCTACATGTCCTGGTAAGATTGTTCCTGGTGTATAAACCTACATTTATTCAGTACAAACTGGTCTTCCCAAGCGTGATCAACTCTGGTACACTGGCTAAGTTGAGCCTCGACCTATGAGACTAGGGGCTGGACCTGGGACTTCTGTGGTTTCACCAAGGCCAACACCAAGCAGAAAGCCCTCCCAACAGACAGTCTTACTCTGCCATCACATCTGTCCTTGCTAATGCCTTTCTTTCCGATTTCCCCACAGAGCATTAAAATATCCAGCCTTGGGATTCAGTCCAACTGTTTCATAACAAATTGCAATTATAAACTCCTACATTGTGTCACAGTAGCATCAATTCAATAATGATTTTCTTGCCAAGTAAGCTCTCCTGAATATAACCATGATTGTTTTTCTACAGAAACCACTCCATCTGGGATGCACAGACTCAGGGAGAGTGGTGCGTCTCCAAATCTGACAGACTCCAAGACAACTCACTTGAAATTTTGTTGTCATTGGTTTTTTT
>NW_021857434.1:0-997 GCF_006229205.1 Suricata suricatta
GCTCTTTGTGTTGTAGTTTTTTGGGTTTTGACAAATGCATGATGTCAAGCAGCATTACAGTATCATACAGAATACTTTTATTGCCCTAGAAATATTGTGTTATATTTAATCATCCCTCTTCTCCTCCATAACCCCCAGAAGCTACTGATTGTTCTAATTTCTTTATAATTTAGCTTTTTTTGGAGAATCATATAGTTGGAACTGTACTATATATACATATCCATTTTAGACTGTCCTCTTGCACTTAGCAATGTGCATTTAAGGTTCCTCCATGTTTTTTCATGCCTTGATTACTCACTTCTTTTTTTACTGAGTAATATTTTATGTATGGATAGGCCACTCTGTGTTTACCTAGTCACCTATTGAAGACTTGATTGCATCCAGTTTGGAGCAGTTATGAATAAGGGTGGTATAAAATTCGTGGACATGTCTCTGTGTGGGCAAAGATTTTCAATTCATTTGGATAAATACCCAGGACTATAATTGCTGATCATATGGTAAGACCATAGTTAGCTTTGTAAGAAACTGCCAAACTACCCTTAACCTTGCATTACCCCAGTAATAAATGAAAGCTCCCGTTGCTCTACAAACTCACCAGCATTTAGTGTTGTCGGTATTTTGGATTGTAACCATTCTAATAGATGTGTAGTGGTATCTCATTGCTGTTTTAATATTTAATTCCCTAATGATATGATACTGGTCGTTTTTTCATATGCTATCTGCCATCTGTACATCTTCTTTGGTGAGATGTCTGTTTGGATCTTCTGACTAACTTTTAATTACGTTGCTATTTTAAGAGTTCTTTTCTTAAAAAAGAGTTCTTTATATATTTTGGATACAAGTCTTATCAGATATGTTTTCCAATATGTTCTCCTAGTCTGTGACTTGTCTTCTTGTTCTTTTTATAGTGTCTTTTGCAGAACAGAAGTTTTCATTTTAATAAAGTCCAATTTATCAATTATTTTTTTACTGGGTTTTTGGTGTTGTTTCAAAAAAA
>NW_021857435.1:0-997 GCF_006229205.1 Suricata suricatta
GCTGGCCCTGGACTTGGGCACCTCCCCTCTAGCCTCCAGCAGCACTTGGCTCACCATCCACCAAGCCCTAACCCACAGCCTCCTCCAGGTCCTTCTAGTCCCTGCTGGGAGAGCACCATTAGAGCTCATTTCTTAAAGAATGGAGTGTCAACGGATTTGTGTCCATAATACATCATCACCAGGGTGAGGAGCGCACATTCTGGGTTCAAATCCCAATTTCTCCACTGGCTAAGTGGTCTAGTTTTCAGCAACTCCTTTTTTCTTCTATTTTCTCTTCTGCAAAATGGCAATCATTATGGTTCCTACCTCATAGGGCAGAATGGATAGCTCTTTCACTTTTGAACCTTCAGTGTAGTTCAATGAATACGTATGGACCACACATATATGCCAGAAACTGGCTGAAAAGTGGCCCATTTCTCACCATTTCTCAAGATTCTTCCTTTGGTCTAATGGGGAAATTGATGATTAAGAAGTAACTATTATTCTAAGCTATAGAAAGAGTCCAAGGGCCCATGGACTGAGAAATGGATAAGGAAGATGTGGTGTATATATACACAATGGAATATTACTCAAAAGGAATGAAGTCTTGCCATTTGTAACAATGTGGATGGAGCTAGAGAGTATTATGTAAAGTGAAATAAGTCAGACAGAGAAAGACAAATCCCATATGATGTCACTTATATGTGGAATTGAAGAAATAAAACAAATGAACATATGGGGGGGAAGAGGGAAACAAATCATGAAGAACTGTTTTTTTAATGTTTATTTTTATTTTGAGAGAGAGAGAGCAGGGGTGGGGCAGAAAGAGAGGAAGACAAAGGATCCCAAGCAGGCTCCACACTGTCAACACAGAGCCTGACGTGGGGCTCGATCTCATGAACCTGAGCCGATATCACGAGTAGGATGTTCAACTGACAGAGCCACCCAGGTGCCCCAAACCATGAGAGACTCCTAAAGATAGAGAACAAACTGAGGTCACTGGCAGGAGGTGGGGGGG
>NW_021857436.1:0-997 GCF_006229205.1 Suricata suricatta
AAATGTTAAAAAAATTAATAAAAAAAACACTCTACTCAAAGATTATTAGGACTTCCTAAGTAGTAACCTCTGGAGGCTAGGTCCTTACTTTAGCAGTTTTGGTCAATGCATTTTGGACTTTTTCTCCCAATTTCACTTAGAAGTAGAAATGATTCATTGTTGTACAGTTTCCCTTTGGAGTCAATAAAAAACAGTCTACATTTTTCTTTTTAGTCAACAAATGACTTTTAGTGTCTTACAAAACACTAAGCTTTCCATTTTAGGAAGGAAAAAAGAAAAAAGAAAAAGATAAGGGCATAATGGGAACTATTCAAAACCATGGACCTCAGATTCTAAAATAAATTTTAAGAATTCCAAAAGCACGGCACACCTGGCTGGGTCTGTTGGAAGAGCATGCAACTCTTGATTAGAAGAATTCCAAAAAGGTTTATGTTCAAGCATTTGACAGAATGGAGACTGGCCACCCATCCGGCTGATTAGAAATATCCTGTTACGGGTCATCATCACCCTCCATCAATGACAGTCTCGTGAGCTTCCCTCATCTCTTGATCGTGCATTTAGTCAACACATACTGTGTGTGTTTACTGCGTGACAGGCACCGTATTAGAGATTAAAAGACTCAATGGCAAGTCTGATCTTCTCCAGAATCCCTTATCTCTCTTCTTCCCTCCTGATCTATTCTTCCCCCCTCCCAAAGACTCTTTCCCTTCCCCCAAAACTCTTTCCAGAGACTCATTTCAATAATAATAATAATAAAAGGGAATATATTTCATTTTAATGGATTGTTTGGGGGTCAAATACATTGTCACCATGAAATGCATGATGACTGATTACCATAGACCACACTGTGTCTTGGATATAGAAGTTTCCTAAGCTATAATTGCCTTATTATAATATAATTTGCTCAGACCTATAGTTTTTAACTATAAAATATTGAATTTAAAGGCTTCATAAAGCAAAAAATTAAAAAATTAAAAATAATTTACTAATAAAAATA
>NW_021857437.1:0-997 GCF_006229205.1 Suricata suricatta
TTTTTTTTTAGTTTTTAAATCTCTTTTCTGGGATTGACAGCTTTTCTTCCTTCTCTTACCTTTGGTTGGTCTTCATCTGTGTCTTGCAGGGCCGGCGGGGGGGGCGGGTATGTGACAGGGTTTGATACTCGTTTTCCAGTCGCTGAATGTTTTTGTTTCTTAGTATCACAGTGAGACTTTTTTCCTCTTTCCTATTGGCAGCGGCTTTTCTCCTCTGTGCCAGCCTCACCTACGAAGGCTTTTTCTGATCTCCTGTTCTATCCCAACTTTCTTGTGAGCTCTTGCTAGAGGTCCATAGATGAAAACAACAAACAAACAAAAAACCCCTGTGCTTATGTTTGAACTTGCCTTGTATATCAAGGTTCTTGGGGTTATATATTTCTACTCACCCTTTAGTAATTCATTAAACATTTTATCTAAATTTGTCTTAATGTCCTGTGTCTCTTTTCCCATGTTCTTACTCTGGTGAGCCAGTGCCAATGCTTGCATATTTTGTCTCTTTGGTGGCACTTGTCATTCCGTAATTATCAATCTAGTTGTTTTCTCTGAGATGTCAACTCTTCGATGGGTTCAAAAAATGCATGCTTTTTGTACATTACCCATCCTGTTACTAAAGTGAGCTTGGCACTCCTCCCACCTTCTGATATCCTAAGTAGGAGCCAGATATTCTTTCTTCTTTTCATAGCTATTTTTTTCCTTTAGGTTTCAAATTCTAGATTCTTAATTACCAGGAATAAAATCTACAGGGTATTTCTCTTTAATTCTATTTGATTGAATTTCAAGGGCTAATCCTTGGTATTGTGACAGTTCTTCAAAGAAATACTAAGGACAGAAGAGATGAGAAACTTGGAGACCTGACTATTGGGCCAGTTTCCAGGTTATTCTACAGCTGCTCTTTATTCTCGTATTGAAAGGTGTGAATATATTTTTGAACTTACAATTCTGATTGGTTTTTCTTTCCCAAACATTAAGGCCCATATTTTCCATGTTCATTTTT
>NW_021857438.1:0-997 GCF_006229205.1 Suricata suricatta
TTTCTGGATACTCCAGTGAATCTAGTGCACACAGTCTAACTCAGAACTGCAGAGAACAGTCATCAGGTATGAAGCGTTGTTTGTTTTCATGAAGCCAGTTTCAGAAAAAAATAGAAAATATTGATAGGAAAGCTAAAGACAAACACTCATGTATTTAAATCTATATTGGCTGGTAAGCTGACAGTTTATGCAGAATGGCTTCATTAGGATTCAGCCAGAATGTAAAATAATGGGACCAAAGCAGCCGCCCCGGATCTTGGTGACCTTACAATTCTAGCAAGAGAAATCTGACACACAAAAGTCAAAAATGGTGTATAAGGTGTATAAGAATTATTGTGTCTCTGCACCTTCATTTGCATTCATGCTGTGTTGGCTGGAGCCTTTTTCCCCATCTATTTTGTATTGCTTGTGAGTTCCATTCCCTTTGAACCCTTTGACTATATTTCCAGATGAAATCCCATTACATGGCTGGGGCACTCATTCCTATACTTGGGCTAGAACTGTCTCTCTCCACTTTTCCCAGTGGCTCTAGAATATGGTTGCCTGTCAAGTGCCCCATGTCCGCATGCTTTGGTCAAAGCCATGCTACAAAGTCAGCCTTGCCCCCTTGGGCTAAGGTCATGATCTCACAGTTCATGGGTTCAAGCCCTGGGTCGGGCTCTGTGCTGACAGCTCTGAGCCTGGACCTGCTTCAGATTCTGTGTCTCCCTCTCTCTCTGACCCTCCCCTGCTTGTGCTATCTCTCTCTGTCTCTCAAAAAATAAATTTAAAAAATTAAATAAAAAACCAAAGTCAGCTTTGCGAAGACATTTGCAGGACAACCTTCATTGTAGTAAGTCATTCGTCTCTCGAGTTGGTCCTTCTCTCACAAGGCACCCATACCAATATGCGGCTCATTCGTTATTTTATTTTTTAATTTGTATTTTGCAAGGCCTCATGTCATCATCATAGAAATCTTCAACTAGTCTTAACAAACTCAGTCAGCTTGGTCTGACGG
>NW_021857439.1:0-997 GCF_006229205.1 Suricata suricatta
ACTTTGGAAGTTAATGTTTGCAGTCCCTTATCCTTCTTCAGCACTTTTTTATATGGCTCCATAATCTAATTTCTCAGGTTAAAAGTCAACTTTTCTTGAGAGGACTTCCCTGACCATCCAGTTGATACTATTATCAACCAGTGTCTTCCATCGAGGCATCTTTTACAAGCCATGATGTACATTTTATGTTTATGCTTTTTCTTTCTCAACTGTCTTCCCTTTTAGAATGTAAGCAAAAACTGACATGTTTGGTAAACACTGTCACTCTCAGTGCCTAGCACATCTGGCAAATAGCAAGTGCTCAATAAATGTACAGCGCCTTCTTAGAAAAAGAGGAAATTAACTGAATCAGTAAAGAGCATATAGGACCTAGAACTGAAAACATAGTTTGTTACTATTTTATATATAAGATTGAGTAAACACAGTATGTGGTAATTATCTACAATTTAAAAAATGAAGATAATTAAAAAAAAACATTTTTTTTTATAACCTAAACAAATGTTGGACCCCATTGTTACCAAGTACATATCTTTCATAGATTAATCCGTTCCCTCTGAGCGCTGTCACATGCCATTAGAAAGTTTGCTGTTATCCATAGGTTGCGTGTGTGTGTGATTCTACACTATATTTAATTATTTGGATTGTTTCTAATATCTTCTATTGCAAAATGCCTTGCATTGAAGGTCTTTGTATAGGATTCTTGATGTCCTTCCCTGATTATTTTTGTGCCACTTTCTGAGTGATTTCCTTGACATGTGTAGTTATTTTTTAATATCTCAGAGCTCTTTCCGGCTTTCTACTTCATTTATACAGCATCTTCTTCATATTTCTTGGTTGAAATATGTATTTTGACTTCTGTTAAATATTATATATTACTACTGACGTGAGGTTTTGATTTTCTTAAAACTGGGTTCATTTCCTCTCACTTTTTTTTGTCTTCTTTGTTTTGAGCCCTAGCTTTATAGTAGATTCCCTCCTGTAAGTATCTGCTGATATT
>NW_021857440.1:0-997 GCF_006229205.1 Suricata suricatta
CCTAATCCTTGTCCTTCCTGTCCTTAATATTTCTGCCTACATTTTACATCCTGTATTAAAACAAGTCCTGACTTACCCCAGCTGACAGTAGTCACTGCAATCATTTTCCCAACCCCACAGCACTTGTGCAAATATCTCTATCCATCTGTAACTGGTTATGACTATGTTTTTATGTTTATTTTATCTGTTTTCATGTATCTCCATTTATATTTGTTCCATTAGATTATAAACTCAATATGAACAAAGATTGTGTTTCCTATTTCCTTTGTAATTTCCTACATGCCTCATATATTGCCCTACACTGTCAGTGCTTCATAAACTCAACTAATTGAAGTTCGAACTTCTACTCATATACTTTCACCAGATGTGTAACAACTCACAAAACCTGTGTCTGTAACATAAATACATGCACGGTTTTGCAGTGGCACCCTCATTTATCCAGCATCATCAGCGAGTGAGCTGGTCCACAGAGTGAAACCTGGCAATCAAATGTAAAGCAGCACGGAGGAACGCAGAGGCTACACAACATAGCACAGTTAGCGGCCGGCCGAGCCTAACATGCTCTCTGGAAAGTCGCATTTTGGCAACAGTCATTGAAATACAGTCAATGGTACTGTCTGAGTGATGTAACAGGGCTGAGGGTAGCTACACTTGTGATGGACATAGCATAATATATAAACCTGTCAAGTCAGTAAGCTGCACACCTGAAACGCGTGTAATGTTGTGTGTCAACTATATGCAAATAAAAACATACATATGACAATGGGGGACAAAACATAAATAAGTTGCTACTACATATTTTGGAGCAAAGAAGTTCAAATTGATCAAAACTGGTTTACGCATGTCTGACCTAGACAACAACTGGTAAAAATATGGTGAGTCAGAGGCTGTTGACTCTCTCCTGATGCCATCAGACCCTTTTGCCACAACCCATTCTTTGAAACTCATCTCTGTGAGGGGACCCATGTCACCTCCTCTGCTCCCCCCAGCAGACTGA
>NW_021857441.1:0-997 GCF_006229205.1 Suricata suricatta
GAGGTCTATAGGGAGAGGAAGAGGGGAAAAAGAGTTAGAGAGAGGGAAGGAGGCAAATCATGAGAGACTCTTGAATACTGAAAACAAACAGGGCTGAAGGGGGAGGGCAAATGGGGAAGGGGGTTGATGGTCATGTAGGAGAGCACTTGTGCAGAAGAGCAGTGGGTGTTATATGGAAACAAACTTGACAATAAACTATTAAAAATAATAAAAATAAAAATAAAGTGAAAGGAAAATTATTTGATAGACAACTGAAGTTCATGTTTTCAAGCTATGTCTTGAAACTTCAGAGATACTCACAAAATATTTTCACTAATTAGCAGATTTGCCTCTGTCTTTAGAACAGTCAGTAAAGATAGCTCATTGATTTTGGAGAATAAAGTCCTAAATTAAAGGAGAATAGGTGGGTGTTCTTCCCAGATTCTGAGAACTCTGCAGCTTTGTATTTCTTCATATGTTTTCTATTATAGAAAACAAGAAACAAAAATGTAACAATTTAGCTTTTTTTTTATCCACTAATTTGTTCATCATCTGAGAATTACAGAAGTATCCTTTTCTTACTCTGTCAGTAACCAGGCCTGTTTGGTAGACCCAACTTATAAAGGACACCTATGAACCTACTTTACTTATTTCAAAGACCCAGTAAAGTACTTTGGCGCGTTAGTGTAAAGAGGGCTTCCTTTCTTCTGTGCGTGTGCGTGTTGGTTTGTTGTGATACTACAGTCAGGCTATAGGAGCACTGCTACGGGCTTTCATTTCTGGCAAACTCTTTTTGTTTCTTACCAAGAAATATCTTTATTGGGTTAATGCCAAATAAGCACTTGGCTGATTCTTCATACCTCTGTTATTTAATTATTATCCTAATTTGTGCAGCCATGGACTTGGTCAATATTTGTAAATTTCACCCTTCAACTTACATATACTCTTTTTTTTTAAATATTTTATTGTCAAATTGTTTTCCATACAACACCCAGTGCTCTTCCCCTCAAGTGCCCTC
>NW_021857442.1:0-997 GCF_006229205.1 Suricata suricatta
CTTCATGTCAATTTGAATCACTTCTGTTCCCACTTTTTTCTCAACATATATAACTTTAAAAATATATATATTCTTATAAGTTGTCTCTGATAGCAATGAATTATGTCAGTCTTTGTTACTAGTGACCCTCTTTAATTCGCCTTTATTTTTTAAGGATAGTTTTTCCAAATATATGATTCTCGGTTGACAAGCTTTTTGTTTCTGTTTGGTTTGATTTGTTTTTTTCTATTTATTGTTTTGAATATGTAACAGCACTCTTTTGAATGTGTAGGCAGCACTTTGAATATGTCACTGTGGCAGGATTCTCACACAGAGAGTGGAGACACTGAGTGAGGCCTTTCTTTCCAGGAGGCAACTTTCTTTGTGCCTGCGCTGGCTCAGTTGGGTTCCTCCCTGAGGAACTGAGCCCCAAACACCACATGACAGAGCTTTGTATGTATTTTTTACTTCTTTGTTTCTCATATATGGTAACACACAAATATGCAGTCTGATTAAGTGGCCTCATGTTACATGGTCATGAGGGATGTCATGAATGTGTATAGCCAAGTTGCCTTGAGGGTCTATTTTTTTACTTTTACCTTAGGGAGAGGACCCTACCACGTCATCACACTGCCTTCCAGTCTTCTTCATTTTTGATGAGAAGTCAGCTCTCATATCACATGTGATTTACTTGTATGTGATGTATCAATTTTTCCTTGCTGCTTTGAAGATGTTCTTTCTGTCATTATGTTTCAATAGGTTGACTGTATGTGTCTAGGTGTACATGTCTTTGTTTTACCCCAGTTAGAGTTAGTTGAGATTCTTAGATAGATAGATTAATGTAATTTAACCTTGTTAAAGTTGGAAAGATTTTGGTCATTATTTCTTCAAGAATTTTGTTTGTTTTCTTTCGTTCTATTTTGTTTCTGTTCTTACTCTTTTTCCCTTCTGGTGTTTCCTTTACATGCATGTTGATATACTCAATAGTGCTTCCAAGTTCTATGAGTTACCATTTTTC
>NW_021857443.1:0-3263 GCF_006229205.1 Suricata suricatta
CAACTGTTCTCCAACTTCAGAATGCATCAGACTTACTGGGGATAGGGGGTACACTGGTGAAACACAGATTGGGCCACACTTTGATGACCCCTAGTCAATAAAACATTGCCAGTCAAGACATACTTAAAACATTTTTTTATGTTTCTTATTTATTTTTGAAGGACAGAGAGAGGCAGCACGAGCAGGGGAGGGTCAGAGAGAGAGGGAGATACAGAATCTGAAACAGGTTCCAGGCTCTGAGCTAGCTGTCAGCACAGAGCCTGACTTGGGGCTCGAACCCATGAACCGTGAGATCATGACCTGAGCCGAAGCCAGACGCTCAACCGACTGAGCCACCCAGGCGCCCCAAGACATACTCTTCATACCAGCAGCATCAGAATCACCTAGAAACCCACCAAGAATACCAATCCTCAGGCTCAGCCCTCAGACAGCCAGAATATAATCTCTGTGATTGTGACCTGGGAGTCTGGGCCTCAACAAGCCCTCCATGGGATTCTGATGTACACAGGTGTCTGGGAAGCATGGTTGTAAACCTTTACTGCTTGTTAGAATCACCTGGGGGGAAAGGGGCACCTGGGTGGCTCATTTGGTTAGCATCTGACTCTTGATTTGAGCTCAGGTCATGGTCTCACAGTTTGTGGAATGGCGCCCCGTATCAGGCCCTGTGTGGAGCCTCCTTGGGATTTTCTCTCTCCCTTTCTCTGCCCCTTGCCTGCTCTCTCCCTCTCTCTCTCTCTCAAATAAACAAACATTACAGAGAAAAAAGAATCACGTGGGAAGCAGTCCAAATGCTACGCTGCACGCCAATCTCTGGGGTGTGGTTCAGACCTGTCATTCATTAAAAATTGTGGTACAAAATAGATAACATAAAATGGACCATCTTACCTATTCCTTTTTAAAACATTTGTTTAAGGTTTATTTTTGAGAGACAGAGAGAGACCGAGACAGAACATGAGCAGAGGAAGGGCAGAGAGAGAGAGAGAGAGAGAGGGAGACACAGAAGTTGAAGCAGGTTCTGGGCTCTGAGCTGTCAGCACAGAGCCTGACCTGGGGCTTGGACTCACGACCTGCGAGATCATGACCTGAGCCAAAGTCAGATGCTTAACCACCCAGCCACCCAGGTGCCCCTTAACTATTTCTAACTGTACCGTTCAGTAGCGCTATGTATATTCACATTGTTGTGCAATCTTCAGAGCTTTTCCATCCTGCAAAACTGAAGCTCGTTACCCATTCAACAAACTCCCATGATATTCAAAAGGCCACAGAGCATATGAGAAGATGTTCAACATCACCAGTAATTAGGGAAATGCATATAAAAACCACACTGAGCTATGACCTCATACCCATTAGGATGGCTGCTATAAAACAGGAACCAGAAACGAACAAGTGTTGTTGGAGATTGGAGACATTGGAGCCCTTGGGCACTGTCAGTGTGATGGTAGGGTGGTGTGGCTGCGATGGGAAACAGTATGCTAGTTCCTCAAACAATTGAAAATTAAAATTTCTAGATAATTCAGCAATCACCTTCTAGATATATATATCAAAGAATTGAAATCAGGACTCAAAGAGAGATTTGCACACCCATGTTCATAGCAGCCTTATTCAAAAGAGCCAAAATACAGAGGAAACTCAAGTGCCTATTGATGGAAACGCTGGGTGAACACGATGTAGTGTAAACGTACAATGGCATATTATTCAGCCACAAGAAAAGGTGAAATTCGGACACACGCTACAACGCTAAAGGTTACTAGAGTGATCACATTTAAAAAAACAGAAAGTAGAAAAGTGTTTGCCAGGGGCTGCTTTGAAGGATGTGTTGAAAAGGGCTCAAAATAGGGTTTTGTGCAGCCTGCTGATCACTGCACAATGGACATTGGTCGAAGGGAATCTACAACCTGTACGTTTTGCATTCCCTTGAGATTCGCCTTTCGTAAACTATCTCCCAAGCATGCATAGCACATGCAACTGTCTCCGATGGAAAGACCAGTGTATGCATAGCGTTGCAGTCTGTAACAACTATTTCAGAAACTACTTATTTCTGATTCAGAAATGAAAACGTTGCATGAGGTGCATAAACATTTGTAAAAAAAAAATACAGCTTGAGGCAGAACATCAGGTACAAACAGGAACATGGCACATATCTGTGGGCACAGCTATGTGGGCATTGGACTTTTTGACCTTTGGAGAAAATCTATTCTTGTAATGTCTTTTTTTTTATTTTTGAGAGAGGGAGGAAGGGCAGAGGGAGAGAGGGACAGAAGATCTGAAGCGGGCTCTGCGCTGACAGCTAACAGCCCAATGCCTGGCTCGAACCCACAAACCGTGAGATCATGACCTGAGATGAAGTCAGATGCTTAACCGAGTTAGCCACCCAGGTGCCTGGAAAATCTATTTTTTATGTAGAAGTTGTTTGGGAACATAGAAGCAGGGGGACGAGATTAGCATAAAAATTAGGTTAATTCCACTCCCCACACCAATGCTCCTAAAACCATTTTCTGACTCCAGCGTCCTTGCTGGTGGTCTGTACTCCATCAGGAGGAGCTGCCTCTGCCACTTACTGAGAGTGCTGTCTTCGATGTCCCCTCCACTGCCTTCGCCTGAATTTCCTCCCAACAGGAGGCGTGAGTAATCTCTGTTCCCTGGACCCTAAGGAGGCGTGGAAGAATTCGGATATTCCCAGGGCCTTCAGTGCCTGCACACAGTGTCACCAGAAAATTGTGGTTCATGAGGAGTGTGATGAGGCGGGACAGCTGGGCTCCTCAGTGCTGTGTGACCTCTACACGGTGACACACTCTGGGGAGCCCAAAACACAAGGCAGACACTGTCAACATGCAGGTCAACGTGCTCTTGGGGGGCAAGGAACGCTGTCCCAAGTGAGACGTGGGCTCTAGCTGGCAGCAGACTCTTCGCTGCTAATGGGAACTGGATTTCGGAGTCCGTCCCCGTGAAGGGGCTGTTGTTCCAGGCTCGAGCTTTCAGAAGTTAGGTGATCCTTATTCCCTGACCCGCTCCGCGTTGCTCAAACTCCAAGTGTCTGGCTAGGAACGCTCAGCCTTTTGTGCTGGTCTCTGGAACCAGGGAGGCCCCATCCTGTTCTTGCAGATGAAATGGGGTCCTTCTTCACTTGGCAAGGCAAAGTGTCCTTGCACTTCCTAGTGTGCAGGTTTCAATTAAGGAAGGAGTCCAGGTTCCCTTTAGTGAAGCACAGGCAGAGTACGGCAGGTTTCTTTTCTTATAGTTTATTTATCTGAGAAACAGAGAAA
>NW_021857443.1:3363-5749 GCF_006229205.1 Suricata suricatta
TTAAGACACCTTCATATTGAAAGTAAGGGGATGGAGAACAATCTATCATGCTAATGGTCACCGAAAGAAAGCCAGAGTAGCCATGCATATATCAGAGGATCTAGATGTTAAAATAAAACTGTGAGAAGAGATGAAGAAGGGCAGTGTATCATAATTAAGGGGTCTATCTACCAAGAAGACATAATAATTGTAAACATTTATGCTCCATCTGTGAGAGTACCCAAATATATAAAGCAATTAATCACAAACATAAAGAAACTCATTGGTAATAATACCATAATAGTAGGGGACTTCAAAACCCCACATACAGCAATGGACAGATCATCTAAACAGAAAATCAATAAGGAAACGATGGCTTTGAATGACACACTGGACCAGTTGGACTTAACAGATATATTCAGAACATTTCATCCTAAAGCAGCGGAATATACATTTTTCTCCAGTACACATAGAACATTCTCCAGAATAGACCACATGCTGGGACACAAATCAGCCCTCAACAAGTACCAAAAGATCAAGATCATACCGTGCATATTTTTACCACAACACTATGAAACTCAATATCAACCACAAAAAAAATTTGGAACGATAACAAATACCTGGAGTCTAAAGTACATCCTACTAAAGAACTAAGCAACCATGATATCGTGATCTGAGCAATAACCAAGAGTTGGAATCTTAACCGACTGAGCCACCCAGGATCCCCTTCACAGTTCTTAGGATCATAGGAAATGAAGTGAGGGAAGCTGGTGCTATATAATAGTTTATAATGAATATGTATTTGCTCATTCAGATGATGAAACATATTTCCAAGATATATTTGGCCATTTTGGTTCCCTCAGCCCTCTCCATCAAAAGGCAAAGAAAGGGGTCCCATACTGGCTGGGGTCATGACACCAGACAATCAAAGGGAATTTGGGTTCCCGCTATCCAAGGAGCTAAGGAAGAGTATGTCCAGCCTGTCCGGAGAGCTTACTACTCTCTCCGTGTGTGATTAGTTTGTGGAGATTTGCAACAATCCATTATAGGCAGGATGTCTTAGTGGCCCAGATGCTTCAGCAATTAAGTTTTGAGTCATGCTACCAGGCAAAGAACCCTGACCCTGACCTGAGGTGCTATCTCAGGGGAAAAGAATGAGAGATGAGTAGTGAAAGAAAGCCAGTATAAATACCAGCTACAACTATGACCTGTTACAGAAACCAGCAGTATAATATTTTTCAGCTTGATGAGTTCATAACATCCTTCCCCTCGGGTAAGAAAACAAACAAAGAAAGAAACAACAAACTATACCTTCATAGGAAATTCTTAGGGCAAGAGCCCAGCTTTTACTGATGGAGAAGCAGAAAATTAAAAGGCTCCATTGCTTTTTATCTTAGCCTCTAGTAGGCAATTTTCTTGACTACATTTTAGGAGGATTCAGCATCTCACAGTATAGAAAATTCATCCTTGCTTCTCACTGGTCTTTGCAAGAACACAAGTCTCTCCTTTTCTTGTGATTAACTTTCTTGAGATGGCAGAAGGAATCTGTTCTTTCTAGTACCTTTTCAAGCTGCTGAATCAAGACTACTCTTTTAAACGTGAAAATAAAGACACATTTAAGTAGCAAGAAGATACCTGAATCATCTATGACATTAGATATAGTTGTGGATAAAAAATACATTGCCTACAGTCTCCATGGGAATAGAAAATTCATCCTCCTGTAAAAATATTGACTAGCAAAATACAAAGAGTGTCATCAATGGAGGCCCCATGGCCCCTCTCCCCCAAGACTCTGATGAGCATGGACATTCTATGGGCTTGGAAGAATGGGTTAGGCTAGGATTAATATCAACCGAAATGCCTGAGGAAATAGCATGAACCTTGACTGAGGGCCAGGGTTTGAGAAAAAACAAGCCGGGGCTTGGTTTTACCCCTATTTATCCTTGGGCACAACTGCTTTAAAAAAATTGAGGAGTTCTTAAAAAAATGGAGAGTTCTTTTTTACACCCACCTTGCCGCTTCCTTGATGGTAAATTCAACAAATTCCTTCTTGAGTGCAAGAGGCCCTTGCACTTCTTCAAAGTGAAAATCCTTCCGTGCTCTGAAAATAATTTTTAAAAATCAGTATTTTTAAAAACACAAACATGGTACAGAACTCATTCTTAGTGCATCCATTGTCTCAGTGATCATTCCTCATGGGCTACAGGGTTGCATAGTGTTTGTGTCTTGAATGCCCACCAGGGAGACTGTTGTAAACACCAAGCAAGCAAAACAGATCATTTTAAGAGGTGCATGAGGAATATCGAGACCACTTAAAGAGAAGCCTTCCTAAATTATGTGAAAACCCAATTAAGCCAGAGGATGAGTTCCAGAGGTGAGCTGGATCTACTGTAAATCATGGAACAAG
>NW_021857444.1:0-1973 GCF_006229205.1 Suricata suricatta
TCCCTTCTGCCTTGGGCAATGTGTGCCCTTCTATTGTCTCATGGAGTCAGTTTCAGACCTGCATTCTTAAACTTTAGAAGGCATTGTAAGGGGTGAGTGCGTGTTTTGCGAGTTCTGGCTTAGATTGAGAAGTTCCCATAATACCCGGCCTAAAGTCTCCGGACTGAAGTAGGCCTCCCTGTGTTCAGGCTCGAGACTCGGAATGGAGGGTTGGCTCATCCTAGGGTCGGGGATGTCTCCCCAGCCCAGGAGGCCAGAGTGGATACAGCCCCTGGGACTATAGACCGCCGGAGTAGCCCCTGGGGCTATGGCGGGGGAGTTGGTGGGGTAGAGATTGGATCCTGGACCAGAAGTTCCACAGGAGGGCCCCGGCCTGGCGGGGCAGTTTTCTTTTTGACACCAAGGCGAGATCCCCGAATCGGGAAGGAGAGAGCTCAGCTAGAAGCCAGCTGCTGAGCTGTTGTCTCCTCTCGGGTTTCAACACCAAGGGAAGTCCTGTCTGGTAGGGGAGGGGGCGGGTTGTTTTATGGGTGAAGTGGTTCCGGGTTTGATCTTGGGAGGGTAGATTCTCAAATAAGGGCATTTCAGGGACGTGGTGGGATGGAATAGGTTGCCTCCTCTGTCAGGGTGATGGGAATTGGAGCTTCATGATTGGCTGTTTTCAAACTGGTGCCGGACATTCCAGGTCTACAGATGGGGGTGGGGATCTTCAGGGCACGTGCTTTTCTCCAACCCACAGCAAAATGGCTGCTCGGTCTCCATCTTAAGGTAAGTCTTACAGTTTTTATCCCGTTTCTTGTGTCTGTCTCATGAGTATTTTACGATGTGGTGGAAACGTAGACAATTAGGCAGGAGCCAAATCAGGGTCATGTGATTAGAAACTATTGGTAGGAGATTATTCTCCATGGTTTTAAGTTTTTTCATTTGTCATAGTTAGAAACATTGAAAATTCTCATTCTATCTTTCCACTTAGGTTTGTATATAAAAAAGCTTTCTAATATAATGATAGTATCTTGCTCTTAGATAGAGGACAGGGTTGTTTCTTAGACACAACAATATATGCCTGCACCATCGGCAAAGGTTCCAGCAGATATGCTAGATTTTCCTTAAGATACTGGGGTTTCCTATGCTCAGGTCTCCCGTATCCACTGTATGTGCAGATTCTACCTGTAGTGGTTGGGGCTGGGGATTGAGCAGAGATATTAGAGCGATCTAGGCGTCTGTGGTGTTCGCTGTGTCGTGAGCAAACATCCTATCTGCAGCCAGAATTTGAAAATTATTACAGACCACCTTGTTACATTATGGAACATGTAGAATCAGGTTTTAGAGTTCTCAAGATTATTCACTGACTTTATGGAAACAAAGTAGATACTCATGGGATGGGTTTGTTTCTCCTCTTGTTTTTCTATCTGTTTTGTGATTGATTTGTTCATATATGTGATATCATATTATTATTATCTTTCTTTGACTTACATCACATAGTGTAGTACCTTTTAGGTCTGTCTAATTTGTTACAAATGGCGAATAGGAACAACAAAAGCAGAAACACCAGCAGAGTGGAATGGGGAGGGAGCATGGGCAATATGGGTAAACAGGATTGGGAAGAACAGGCTTCCAGGTATGGAATTAGTCCGTCATGATGATACAGGATACAATACAGGGCGTACATTCAGGGGTATTATAACAGCACCGTATGGTGACAGGGGGTAGCTTCCTTGTGGTGAGTGAATTAATGCTATAGAGTTGTCAAACCGCCATACTTTACATCCGATCTGATGTAACATTGTATGTCACGTATACCTTAAGAGAAAAGACAGAACACAAATTAGGTACCAATACACATATACATATATAGGCTACACTGTTTTCTTCAGTTGCCTGCAACGAAAGGTAACTGACTCTACAAATCATGCTCATCCTAGGTGTTCATAGTAAGATGTAGACTTAGGAAAGCAAATTTATCATTATCAAAT
>NW_021857445.1:0-997 GCF_006229205.1 Suricata suricatta
CTCAAACCCACCAACCATGAGATCGTGACCTGAGTGGAAATCAAGAGTCGGAAGTTCAACCACTGAGCCTCCCGCACCCGCCAGTGCCCCTAAATGTATGTGCATTTAAAATGCTCCCCACCAGCAATCCTACTGTATCATCAGCTCAGCCTTACACAGCCCCACACGGTTAGTGCGTGCCCCAGGGGTCAGGATACTTTGCTGGCAGGTGTCTGGAGACGGAGCACCCCTGTGTCACATGCTCCCAGCACGACCCCACCGCTGTCACTGCTGTCTGGGCTCACCCAGGCGCTCCAGGAAAGACAGGATTGTCGTCTGGGGGACCGGACCCGTGTCCATGAGGACACCAGACTGTCCCGTGTCACCTGCGTTAACCTCATGCCTTAGCCTCACTGGACCCCTCATCCACCCCATTCCTCTCTAGAGGGAAATCTTGAAAGGACCAGAGAGTGAAGGAAGACGAGCATGCAGATCACAGAGCACAGTCCGGGTGTCCCGTGTGCTGAGCAGGTCACCTGTCCCTTCGAGTGTGACTTGGGACACCCCGGCTTATCGTCAGAATGCTCACATCCTTCTAGGCGTCTGCGTGGAATCGAGGACACCACTTGGGTTCCATCACTGGTCCCTCACATGAAACTTTTATGGAGATACTTTGTGGTTTCAGATGCCATTGGAGGAAATACCACAGACGGACCCCACGGACCTGGTGGCCAGTGCCTCCCACAGCCCGAGATGCCACCAGGCGTCGAGATCGGAACACCCTCCAAACCCACTCAGACCATCCGTTTTCTTATGCTCCTGAGTGTGAGGTCTGTCTGTACAATTCCGTCACCCACGAGAGTTCATGCACCACTGTCACAACACAGGACATCCTTGTATCTCACCTCCTCCCAGGACCACCACCCGGGCCCGAACCCCTGGCCACTGGTAATCTGCTCTCCATCACTAAGATTTGTCTTTTCTAGAATGTTCTATAAACAGAAACTTTGGGTTCTTT
>NW_021857446.1:0-997 GCF_006229205.1 Suricata suricatta
CCACCTGTCTACTTTCTCTCTATGGATTTACCTATTCTGGAAATTTCACATGAATGGAATTCTACAATATGTGATTCTTTGGGACCAGCTTCTTTTACTTAGCATAATGTTCTTGGGATTGAGCCATGTCATAGTATATATCAGTACTTTTGTTTAGATGTTTGTTACATTTTATTTACCCATTCATCAGTTGATAGACATTTGGGTTGTTTCCATTTTCTGGCTATTGTAAATAATGCTGCTATGAACATTTATTTACAAATTTTGTGTGGACATACATTTTCAGTTATTTTGGGTATACACCTAATAGTGGATCATGTGATAATTGGTCCTATAATAGTGGGTCATATGGGAATACTTAAGCTTTTGAGAAAGACTGTTGTCCACAAGGACTGCACCATTTTACATTCCTATCAGCAGTGTGTAAGGGCTTTAATTTCTCCACACCTATACCAACTCTTACTTGTTTTTGTTTTGGTAGCCATCCTGGCAGGTGTGTAGTGGTATATTGTGGTTTTGATTTGCATTTCTCTGATGACTAATGATGTTGAACATCTTTCATTTCATCTTTACATTATCAGCCATTTGTATATATTCTTTGGAGAACTGTTTATTCAGATCTTTTGCTTGTTTTTAAAATTGTGCTGTTTGTGTTTTTATTACTGTGTTGTAGGAGTTCTTTATATATTCTTATACATGAATCCTTATCCAATAAGAAATTATCAAACATTTTCTCTCATTCTGTGAGTGATTTGTTCACTTTCTTGATGATTCCTTTGAAGCCCATGAGTTTTTTGTTTTTTTTTTTTAAATTATGATGAAGGCCAACTTACCTATTTTGTTGTTTGGACTTTTGATGTGCCATCTAAGAAACCATTGCCTAATCCAAGGTCATGAAGATTTATATCTATGCTTTCTTCTAAGAGCCTTACAGTTTTAGCTCTTACATTTAGGTCTTTAATCCATTTTGAGTTAATTTTTGTATAAGGTAGGGGTC
>NW_021857447.1:0-997 GCF_006229205.1 Suricata suricatta
TATAGTGAAAAGGAAAGGTGTCTGAAGTTTAGTCAAATTGAGGGGAACATTAAGGCCTTCTTGGTTATCCTCAACACTCTAGTAACCAGCAAGTGTTCCTCTGTGACCTCTATAATCTCAACTTGCTTTTAATCGGCTGAAAATATGTTTCTATGTATGTCTTTCGAACTAAACCAGCATTTACCCAGCAATTACTACTAATAATAAATGGTGAATTTATATTTCTCAACAGTATATAAATTAATTGCAAGAATCTTGACTACATTAAGTAATGAGAAGTCAGGGAAAGGAAGTGACTTCTCGAAGACCCAGAACATTAGCAAATGAGGTGACAACAAAAGCCATGAACACCATCATGATTCAGCAATTCTCAATCAGACTGTGTTGAACCACATAGGTTGTTGATAGGGAAGCTCACCCAGGATAAGAATAGGCAGTCGGTGTCCTCCTAATAGTTTAGTTTTTATGGTGTTTTTTTCTTCCAAAGTACAAATGTGCCACTTGACTTCCACAAACTTCCAGAAAGGTGGAACCATAAAGAATATCATCTCATGATACACACACAAAAATGTCAGAGACATCATTTAGAGACTTTCCTAGAAATGTTTACCTTGTAGAAAAATAAATACAAGAAATTCTTTGTATATTTAGTAGCAAACTACTCTTTAGGGAATAAACTGTAAAGGTGATATTTATCAGTTCAGAAGAGAATCCATTTTAGAAATCTGACAGAGTGAGGATGAAGTGGATATGGGGTAGAGGTTAGTAGCATGTGGATGTGGAGTGGAGGAGTGGGCATTTGAGCAGAGGAGGGATGTAGTCTTTTAAACACAGTTTGGGCAGAGAGGACTATCTTATAAGAAATTTTATTACATGACTTTCTCTTAATATATTGAATACTTAAATTTTTTAAGACCAGAATCAAATAAATTATTAAATCTGGTTATGACTGAACTTTATTTTTCTAATTACTGACTGTTCAAAATGGATAGAATGA
>NW_021857448.1:0-996 GCF_006229205.1 Suricata suricatta
ATGCACTCTCTCATCCTCCCCCCTATGCATGTGCTCTCTCTCCGTCCCCCCATGCATGCTCTCTCTCTCTCCTTCTCTCTCTCTCTCTCTCTCTCTCTCTCTCTCTCTGTCTCTCTCTCTCTTTCTCAAAAAAGAAAAGAAAAGTGGAGTGGAATGTTAGGTGAAGATGTGCTTCAAACAGAATATGAAGTATAACTCTCTGTTCTGAGTAAATAAACAAAAATGTAAATAAAATAACCTTAAGTATTTCCCAAATTATATACACTGAATGTGCATTAGTTTCATAATCGGGAAATAGCCATATAATCCAGAGAGATATCTATGTAGAGAGAGAGTGGAGATGAACAGAGAAGCATAAAAGTAAGTTCTGAAATATCTTAGTGTTTATCAAGCTATGAAAATTAAAAACGCAAAAAGTCTGAAAGATTATGCACAAAGATGCTGTTCTGTCAGTGAAAATCCTGTGTTAAAGAAAATATAAGTCAAATAGAAAATAATTGGATACTCAGGATGTGATTTGACCTGAGCAAAGACCATCTGTACCCACATTCCATGACTCCTCAGACCAGGAAAGGAAGTAATAGAATGCAGGAAAGGTGTATTTTGCTTCGTTCATTCAAATCCTATTAAACATCTAGCATACTCACGATGCTGTGAGGTACACGATGAAGGCAAGAATGAGGCCTCTCCAAGGGTGTATAAATCAGGACTCTAAAAGGTTGCTTGGAAGTTAGGATGAAGTCAGGCATCTGTTTATTATTTTATATGAACAACCTCCTGCATCCAAACAGAGTTGGATTTTTCCCCCTTTTCCATTTTCTGCAACATCCCCATGTACTTATTTTCTAGAAGGAACCCAAGACCCAAACAGCCACAAATGTTTGCTGGGTTCACTGGTTAGGAATGGCTGGTGGTTTGCAAAATATAAATAGAAGAAAAGTATAACCAGTTTCAGCCAGTGTGACGCCGCTAAAAACCTAATGAATAAATAATGAG
>NW_021857449.1:0-996 GCF_006229205.1 Suricata suricatta
CTCTCTCTCTCTCTCTCTCTCTCTCTCTCTCTCTCTCTCTCTCTCCTCCTCCCCTGCTTGTGCTCTCTTTCTCAAAAAATAAACATTAAAAAATATGGACTGCTATTGTTATCTTTAATAACTGTGGAGTATTTACTGAATGTACATACCAAAATGTATTTAATCCATCCTTGGGGGGCGTCTGAGTGGCTCAGTCTGTTAAGCATCTAACTCTTGGTTTCAGCTCAGGTCACGATCTCATGGATTCAAACTCTGCATCAGGCTCTGCACCGGCAATGCGGAGCTTGCTTGGGATTCTCTTTCTCTCCTCGCTCTCCTCCCCTCCCCCACTCATGCGGTCTTTGTCACTCTCAAAATAAATAAATAAACTTAAAAAAAATCTATTGTTCTTGAAGGACCCATTATGTGCCTATGTGGAGTTTGGGGGATTTTCTTGTTTTGTTTTATTTTTAACCATGTGATCTTTATTTTTTTATTGAGGTATAATTGACATAACATTATATAAAAGGTGAACGCTGTAATGATTTCATATTTACATAAACTACAAAATTATCTTCACAATAAGCCCATACATAGTTACAAAAGTTTCTTTTCTTGTAATGAGAACTTTCAAGATCCACTCTCTTGGCTATTTTCAAATATGCAGTACAGTACTATTTACTATATTCACCATGCTATGTATTACATCCCCATGACGTATTTATTTTATAATGTGGCTGTGTGCTTTAAAGACTGTTCTAATTATTATAAAATAAATACTTAGTCAGATAGAACATTTGGAAAAAATATAAATGTAGAGATTTCCTATTTTAACTTGCTCCTAAAAAATAATTTTGATTCTTAATATTTTTACATTATAGTACTCGTTTTCCTTGTTGGGGTGTTTGCTTATTTAATACATTCCATCAAGGACAGAAATTACATGTTGTTTTTTTTTTCCCCCATAGGAAGTGTGTCTTGGGTTTTTCCCTTATTATTTTCTTTACTTTTTTTTTT
>NW_021857450.1:0-996 GCF_006229205.1 Suricata suricatta
CAGAAAAGCAAAGTAAAAAATCAAAACCCCCACTTCTATTTCATGTAATTAGACTTATACAGAAATTAGAAGGCTAGGTACCAACTAGTTAATCACCTAATTTCACAGCTATCTGAAGTGGCAATTGTAATATAGCAGCTTATCTATGATACATTCAAGATACATGATATAATTTATTACTTGCCCATAAGCTAAAACATAGCCTGCTTAATACCTTCCTTAAATTCCACCTCTATACTACAGTATACTTGAGGTCCATGCAAAAAAGTAGCTACTTTTTATATAGAAAATGGATGATTAAGTCTTTGGTGCTATAAAAGAAACTTCAATTAAACATAACCACCCCCACCACCATAAAAAGAAGAGGAAGAAAAATGAAGAAAGTAAAGAAAATAATAAGGGAAAAACCCAAGACATACTCCCTAGGGGGGAAAAAACCCCCAGCATGTAATTTCTGTCCTTGACAGAATGTATTAAATAAGCAAACACCACCAACAAGCAAAACAAGTACTACAATGTAAAAATATTTTTAAAAAATGATAACCCTCTCACATGCATAAATGAAAGGTTGCACACAACGAACTCACATCTTGTCAAGCTTCAATAGTAAATATTCTGCTACTATGTATTAAATACTGCATGGTTTGCCCAAGCTAAGATGAAGCCACATCATAAATCAATAAGCATTTTGCATTTTCTTTCATTATCTACTCAAAGTCATGCCTACTGCACCTCTAAATATTTCATTAAATCCAATGATACAAAAAACACTCCCAAAATAAACTTAGATTGTATTGCAGTTTCACTTAACAGTATATAAAATGCTGTGTTGTGACAGGTATCAACTATCCATTAGATGCTGAATCAATTTTTCTTAAGCACTACTAACTGCTTGCTTTTCTTGAAGCTAGATCATTCTGAAAATTTCCTGTTAGACCTATGAGTACAAACATATGGTTTCTATCCTTCTCTGCCTGGCTTACTTCGCTCAGCATG
>NW_021857451.1:0-996 GCF_006229205.1 Suricata suricatta
GTTGCTTTAAATGTTCTCTGTGTGTATCGCCCGTTTCCTCTAGCAGGAGGATTTGCCTTCTGGGCCGCTGCTGTGTGCCTCACGCTCAAATAATGTGGGCGCGTAGCAAGGACCCGATAAACGTTTGCCGAAGGAAAGAATGACTGAGTCTGTGTAGCTACTCTTACGTTGCTTAGATCTGATCTCCTGTGACCCGAGGCTGGGCAGCCTGCGACCAGGGCCAAGATCCATTGCACTGTCCATACTTCTGTCCTCCTCCACCTCCTAGCCCAGGTCCAAGGGCAGGGCGAGGGCGGGGACGGCAATCAGCTCACACAATCAACTTGAAGTTCTGCCCAGCAGTCAGTCCGGGGCCGGGCCTCTTCGGGATTACTGACTTGTGATGTGCACCGAGGGCACGGTGGGGACTAAAGTGCAGTCCTTGTGGCTGCCATACCTCTTAACCAGGGGATCCTGGAGGCCAGACAGACAGCTGGACTTGGCAGGGCAGAGCAGGCCAGCCCTGGCCAGTCCTCAAGTTTGGGAAGCTCAGGAGACAGGCCACGAAGCCACAGGGCAGCAGATGCCGAAGGGCCCAGGGTACCAGCTGATGCTGCCCTGTCAGCCCCCCGCCCCTGGACAGACCCTCAAGGGAAATGTGGGCAAGCAGAGGAGACTTCTGTCCTGCCCAGAACCCCTTCTCGGCCGGTACTGCACGACACTAGGTGATCAGGCTCCTCCTGCTTGAAATCTGGGGGCACACGCAGAATATGGAGGCTCAGGGGAGTGGCCATTTGTCCCAAGGGCTTCTCAGACCTGGGGGCAGAGGCAGGCCCCACGTAACTTAGAGTGAGCCGTCGGCCCTACACTGCAGCTCTGGCTATCCACCCCAGGGCTCCGTGGGAGCTAATCCAGGAAACCGAGGCACTCCTTGTGGCCAGAGCCGAGCGTGGATACGCCAGGAGGGCGGAGGCCCGGGCTCTCTGCACTGCCATGCTGTCCGCTCGCCCCCTGTGC
>NW_021857452.1:0-996 GCF_006229205.1 Suricata suricatta
CTCAAATAAGTACATAAACTTTAAGAAAAAAAAGGACTAACAGACTTTCTTCACATGAGAGTGGGAAGCTGGGCCAGACATTCTCTTTCTTAATATTTAAGGCAACAAAAAATCGGTTTAAATCAGGTGAAAACACAACATGAACAACAGGAATCCACAGAGAAAATATCAGTTGTGTATAACTCAGGAGTCAAACACATTTAACAATTAAGCAGAGTATCTTAAATAATCACTGAACTCCTGCACCTGAAAGGCACAAAAAGTCACATCTGCCATTGAGTAAGAATCAAACTATGGTTCGTATTTTCTTATTTTTCTTGGTATGACAGCTATAAATGAGAATGGTGTTTGACTCTTTCTACAAAATTATTACTGTGTGTCCTACCTTTCAGTAACTCACCATAAAAGGAGGCAGCCTTAATAAACAGAAATCTGTCGTGAATTCTAGAGAATACTCACTGATTCATTCCTTATTTCAAAGAACTGTCTTATTTATATCCAATAAGGGAAGGTGGCTCGTGTTCATATCTGACTGTCAAGAATAAGGATCTAGATGGAAATACAGAAGAACAGGATGCTCTTTAATGTTCTGGCACGTGCTCCTCCCCCCAGCATCCCAGGACACAGTGCCCTGTCCTGATAGTTTCCTTCCTGTCCCAGAAGGAAGTCCCCACACACCCTAGTCACTCACTCCTTTCACCTGTCAGCCTCTTCACACAGCAGCTTTCTGTTCCGCTGTGGTCTCAGCTTTCAGGTTTCCCTAAAGAGCAGCACGTCACGAGTAGGAAGCAAAAATCAAATGAAAGCGCTGGGTTTTGCAGAAACGTCTGCAAGAAGGGCTTTTTATTCACCACCACCAAACGTGATGTAACAGCAGTTGTGGCCAAAAAGGCACAGAAAGGGGGACCCAGCTGAAGGGTGGGAAATGACGCTTCTCTCGCCCCCTGGTGGCCACGTGCGGCAAGGGCAGCGACCCAGCCTGGAGGGCTGGCCTGG
>NW_021857453.1:0-996 GCF_006229205.1 Suricata suricatta
TTTTTCTGTACGTATTTTTTATTATTACTTTTTTAAATTAAATTTCTAAAAACGTTTACTCCTTATTTTCCTTTCTCCTCCCCCCCTTTTTTCCTTTCTTCTTTATATAGGAGAATATCTCATCCCTACCTCTCCCCTCAACTGGTCATACACTTTTAGACTGTCCACTGTCCTTTGTTGTCTGACACCCTTTCTTTTTTTCTTTTTCTTTTCTTCTTCTCTTTTCATCTCGTTCCTCTCCATTCTCTTTATTTTCTTTCCCCCTGTTAATGTGTTTGTTTGGTTCATCTGTGCATTTGTGTGTTACTGTTCCCTCTGTGTGTGTCTGTTTTCCTTCTTAGGGCTACACCAAGAAACAAGCCAAAGTGTGCAAGACAGCAAGTCCCAAATACCGCTGAGTAGGGAAATTGAATATTCAATGGCACAACAAGAGAATGTAAGAGACACCATTAAAAGAATATTTCCTGAAACAACAGGCCCTGGACTGTCAATAAGCCTCCTTTAACAGAAATATTAACAGGTGCACGTGCACAACGAGCTTTCTAAAAGTGATAAGAGACAGAAAACTAGCAAAAATGACAAAACAAAGGAACTCTCCCCTGAAGAACCTCCAAGAGGAAGTCACAGCCATAGAACTGCTCAAGACAGATCTAGACAACATAAAGGATCAAGAATTCAAAAAACTTGTCATAAAATTAATCGCTGGGGTTGAGAAAAGCATCAAAGAATCAACTAATGAGTTAAAAAAGGCTATAGGTGAGGTGAATAACAAACTGGAGGCAGCCACCTCAAGGATTGATGAGGCAGAGAGAAGAATAGGTGAATTAGAAGATATAGTTATAGCAAAAGAGGAAGCTGAAAAAAAGAAATTAATCCAGGAGCAGGAAAGGCGAATTCGAGATCTGAGTGATACAATCAAACGGAACAACATCCGGCTCATAGAAATTCCTGAAGAGGAAGACAGAAAGGGCCTGAAGGGATATTAGACCAAATTAT
>NW_021857454.1:0-996 GCF_006229205.1 Suricata suricatta
AAACCCAGAGAAAGATGTGCTCTGGCTTGTGGGAGGCTCCCCGACTCTGTCCCTGGAGACAGTTCCCGGGATCGAGGGCTCTGGATGTCACAGACTCACCCTCAGGTATGTGCTGACCTGCTGTTTGTCCCAAGGCCCCAGGGCAGGCGGGGCAGGGAGGGAGGGGGGTGAGGAGAGACTTGCACTGGCTTTCTTGATGTGTCAGGAGCCTGAAGTCAGACGCCAGAGGAGTGACGTGCCTGGAGTTGAAGGATGGTCACCAGCGAGAGATCGGATCTGCTGAGACCGGCTAACAGAATAGCCTCCGGGCTTCAGGGCGGCAAAGGAGGGGGGTCAGAGAGGCCCACCGTCCGGGCAGAGAAGCCTTCGGGCACCTTCTGCAGCTGCTCGGGGCCACGGCGGGGCTGCTGGGAAGAGGAACCAGAAAAGGAATGACCTCCGGGTGCCGAGAGCCGGCAGGCTGAGAAGTACAAATATCCGGGGCCTTGGACTCTCCCTCCGGCCGCCTGGTGCAGGGGTGTGGATCTTTGGTGCAGAAGAGGTGTTCCGTCCAGGGTGAGGCCGGGGTAGAGAGAGGGGCCAGCTGGCGGTGCTCCTTGTCCCCCGCAGGCCTCACCTGTCCATGAAGGATGTGGCACACTTGGAAAGAAGGAGAAAGAAACTACTTTAAGGAGTGAGTGTTTCTCCCAGCCCCTGGGTGGCTCCGCTGGTTGACCATCTGACTTGGGCTCAGGTCGTGATCTCACAGGTTCGTGAGTTCAGCCCTGTGTCAAGCTCTGTGCTGTCATCACAGAGACCACTGCAGATCCTCTGACCCCTCTCTCTGCCCATCCCCCTTCCCTGCTCTCTCTCACTAATAAAATAAACATCAAAACAACCGGTGTTTCTCGCGGGCTGAACCGAGAGCCCCAGTGCCGACCGGGTTCTGTGGGTGCGTGGCCTCCGTGGGCCTTCCCCAGAGCCCCCGAGCTGCGGGCCTCCCCAATCCAGCGGGGA
>NW_021857455.1:0-1973 GCF_006229205.1 Suricata suricatta
AAAAATTGGGAACCATGGGGCATAAAGGTCAACAAAATTTGCCATATTTTCTACTTCCCTAATAACGACATTTTATGTTACACACCATAATCTAGTAATGCCAGCAAAACAAAGTCCAAACTTACCAAATGTTGCAGTATGATATTAGTCCTTTTGAATGAATTAAACCTGAAACAAATGTAGAATACAATGAACACAGCAATGTGGGCAGTGATGTCTCAATGTAAAATACCATATTCCCCTTTGTTTTAGCCTGTTCTAAATAGTATTAGGGGAAAAAAATTTTTTTAAGGTTTAACTCTTATTCTTTTTGGTAAGAACACAAAATGGTACAGCTATTTTGAAAGACAATTTGACAGTTTCTTACAAAACTAAATATACCTTACCACATAATTCCGCAACTACACTGCTTGGTATTTACCCAGATGAAGTGAAAACTTACACTTAAACACACACACACACACACACACACACACACACACACACCCTGCACATGCATGTTTATGGTAGCTTTACTCAGAACAGCCAAAATGTGGAAGTAATCCAGATGTCCCCCAATAGATGAATAGATAAATGAATTGTGGTATATCTAGACAATGGACTACTACTTAACAATGAAAAGAAATCATCAGTCATTCCACAATAAGACACACAGAAATCTTAAATGCACACTACTAGGCAAAAAAAGCCAATCTGAAAAGGTTATATAAGGTAGGATTCCAACAACAGGACTTTCTGAAAAAGGCCAAACTATGGAGACAGTAAAAAGCTCAGTGGTTAACCAGGTTTGGGGGAGGGAAGTAAGAAGAGGTAGAGGACATGGAATGTTTTAGGCAGTGAAATCAGTCCACAGGATTATAATGGTAGAGACATGTCACACGTTTGTGTCAATTTTCTACTCATCCTAATGAGTTACATTTTAATAAACCTAAAACTGCTCTAAAAAATAAAGTATTAATTTAAAAAGTTTGGTAAAGATGCAGTTAGCATTCTCATATATTACTGTGAAATATATAAACTGGTACTACCTCTCTGGCAGGCAATCTGGAAGTATAGTTCCACAACCTTTAAAATGATCGAACCCTTACACCTCATAATTTCACAAGCATTTGTATTAAGGAAATCACAGACATATGCTCAAAGTTTGATTTTATAAAAATGTTCACCATTATTTACATAAGAGAAAAGAAACAATTTTTTGTGTATACATTTAGTTTTCCTACAACAAAGCAACTTATACACTTTCAATAGTTAAAGGTAAACATCATCTTGAGATACCTGGGTGGCTCAGTTGAGCATCCAACTTTATTTTGGCTCAGGTCATGATCCCAGGGTGTGGGATCGAGCCCTGCATTGGGCTCTCTGCTGAGTATAGAATCTGCTTGGTATTCTTTCTCTCCCTCTCCCTCTGCCCCCTCCCCTGCTTGTGCTCTTGCTCTCTCTAAAAAATAATAATAATAGAAATAAATTAAAAACATAAAACTGAACATTGTCTTTCCTTTCCAGTAAAACAAAATTAAAAATAAAATTATAATAGAGAATGTCAATTCCAAATAAGATCTTACAGGTTCTTCTAATTATCCCATCAAGTGGCAGAGCTCAAATCATTAGGAGAGAATTTTATTTTAAAAGTATCATCTTAAACTGCAAGGATGTCCATTAAACATCACAAACGTGCCAAAGAAGCCATGCTGCCAAAAAGCCCACTTAACTCCCCCAAACATCTCAAACCACCCTTTGCTGACCTTCTCTAACCCCGTTTTAAGGTTTATTTTTTAATGTTTATTTTTGAGAGAGAGAGAGAGAGAACGAGAGAATGAGACAAGTAGGGGAGGGGCAGACTGAGAGACACAAAATCTGAAGCAGGCTCCAGGCTCTGAGATGTCAGCACAGAGCCCGACTTGGGGGACTAAACTCAAGAACTATGAGATCATGATCTGAGCCGAAGTTGGATGCTCAACCAACTGAGCCAC
>NW_021857456.1:0-996 GCF_006229205.1 Suricata suricatta
CTTAGATACAGGAGGTCATTGTCACCCAAGAAGAGGAGGTGTCCATAGCTCTCTATCATCACATCCTTGTACACTTCCCGCTGATGGAGGCACAGGCATCCCCAGTCCTCCTGAGGGAATTCTATGGCCACATCCCTGAATGCCACAGTTATCATGTGGACAGGTCAGTGTTCATAATGGTACCTCAGATGAAAGAAGGAGGTGGGGTAATGGTTCTGGCTTAGGTAAGATTCTGCTTTCTGCAGTAAGATCATTTTTAAATTTTATACTTTACGTCTTTTCTTCCTTAGAGCTAATAAGATGGCATATGTTTCACAGAACCACAGTGAACACTCTATTCCTGCCAGATAAACTGCGAACTGACGGTGCCGACAGAGGCACCACATGTTTGAGGACTGCATTTATATCATAGAGTATAAGTTGTGTCTATTTCTTCATTTTAAAGTTTTAGTGGGTTAGAAATATAGGTAACCAATTACGTATTTCTAATTTTTTTGATGTTTACATATTTTGAGAGGAAAAGACACATCATGAGCAAGGGATGGGTAGGCAGTGAGAGTAGGAGACACAGAATGCAGGGCAGGCTCTAGGCTCCAAGATGATAGCACAGATTCTGACACAGGGCTTGACCTCAGGAACGATGAGATCATGACTTGCACTCAAGTCGAACCCTTAACTGACTGAGTCACCTGTACAGGCACCCCTCTACGTATCAAGTTCTAGTGTGAATTAGAAATTCACAACAGTGATGTCGAGATCAGGTTTTGTCTGATTCAGGAGTTAGAATGGGAAACTGAGTCTGCATTTCTAAGAAGGTATTAGCGATAACAAATAGGTAGAATTCCATGGAAAGAATTTTCAAAGAACAAGAAATGAGTGGGGTTTATATGCAATACAGATTGTACCGGTTAACACAAGACAGCCAAAAGAAGTACTTTCTGAGCATTAGTAATGACTAGATTCCAAAAGTTTACATACATCAATGCACACACACAC
>NW_021857457.1:0-996 GCF_006229205.1 Suricata suricatta
TTGGAGAGTCACAGCCCATGGTGCAGTAGTATAGGATCTCAGAAGTCCCAGGAGTCGAAAGGGCCTCTGTTGGGGGACCCTGACATTTTCTAGGCATTTTTAGCCACAAGGCTAGTCTTCGCTTAAGCCCAGTAGGTCTCTGAGGACATGAGTTTTCCCTGGGATACAGCTTTGGAAATACTGCTACGTACAAACCTGCCCCGTGATTCCAGCAGCCTGGATATCACCACTTGGCCACTGCTGACGCTGGGGATGATGGGTAAGTGGATCAGGGGACAGGGGGTGAGGGTTGGGGGATGGGAGCTGCTCTGCCTTCCAGAGGTCCTTTATGACCCCGTGGATGGTTTTCTCCATCAAATAATCAAAGCCCATCCACAGGTTGGGCCTAATACTCCTCTCAAGGCGGAAGAAAGTTGATCTTGTTTTCAAATGTTTATTTATATTTGAGGGGTGAGAGAGAGAGAGACAGAGACAGAATTTGAAGCAGCCTCCAGGCTCTGAGCTGTCAGCAAGCACAGAGCCTGATGTGGGGCTCGAACTCACGAGCCGTGAGATCTTGACCTGAGCTGAAGTCAGCCACTCAACTGACTGAGCCACCCGGGCGCCCCATCAAGGCAGAAGAAAGTTTAAAGGTGCAACTCGGTCCCTGTGTTCTAGGAAACCAGTCCTCTCAGTGCCCAAGGCTCTGGACTGGGACAGACAGGGTGTGAGCCCCAGCTCCACTTCTGACCGGCTGTGTGGCCTTGGGCAAGTCAACCTCTCTGAACCTCAGTGTCTCTCTAAATAATTGGATGGCAATGCTTAGACCACAGGTAAGAGTAAAGGCTTGACCATTATAATAGTACACTTACGTTTTTAAAAAATGTTTATTTATTTTTGAGAGAGGGACAGAGGGAGACATGCACAGAATCCGCAGAACCCCAACGCGGGGCTCGAACCCACAAACTATGAGATCATGACCAGAGGTGAACGCTCAACCAACTGAGCCACCCAGGC
>NW_021857458.1:0-996 GCF_006229205.1 Suricata suricatta
CACCTTTCCTCAAAGGGAATACATTTCAATATATACCTGTTGTAGGCACTGGACTAGATATTCTGCTTATGTTATTTGATTTAAAACTTTTTTTTAGAAATTATAGAGAGCTGAGTGTATTAACAGTCATAAAAATCTTTTTAAGAAACATACTATTTATAGCAGGGGACCAAAGCCTTTCTTTGAGGAGAGATTTGTTTGTTTGTTTCTCAGGCTTAGAGCCTGGCGGAGTAGGGTATGTGCTGAATAGGACATTTCTCGAAGGAAGCCAGGAGACAGCTGGCTTCCAAGCACAATGCTCCTTTACCTGTGAGGTCCTGGCAAAGCCCCGTGAAACCTTCAGCAGCCAACCTGACAATCTAGAGGCAGGTCGCAGGCTCCCATCTGGGCTTCTTGGGGCTAAAGGCTATTGGCGATCACCAGAGATACCATTTTCCTGTTTTTCCTTGATCATCTTTTTGTAGTAGCAGAATAGATTGACCGTTGGTTGGCAAATAATGGCCGATAGGCCAAATCCAGCCTTATGCCTGTTTTTGTATGACCTATGGGCTAAAAATAGATTTTACATTTTTAGATTCTTTTTTTTTTTCTCATGTAGATATCCACTTGTTCCAGCATGTTTGTTGAAAAGACTGCCTTTTCTCCATTGTTCTTGCTTTTGCTTCTTTGTTAAAGATCAGTTGACTTTACTTACATGGGTCTATTTCTAGTCTCTCTACTCCATCCCATGGATCTATTTGTCTGTTTTTTTCTGCCAATACCACATTGTAGCTTTAGTGTAGGTCTTGAGGTTGGATAGTGCCAGGCCTCTGACTTTTGTCTCCTTTGATATTCTGTTGGCTATTCTGGATCTTTTGCCTTTTCATGTAAACCTTTTTAAAAATTTTTTTTATATCTTTATTTTGAGGGACAGAGAGCAAGAGGGGGAGGGGCAGAGAGAAAGGGAGACACAGAATCTGAAACAGGCTCCAGGCTCTGAGCTGTCAGCACAGAGCC
>NW_021857459.1:0-996 GCF_006229205.1 Suricata suricatta
TTGCCATATGAAGACATAGTAGAAAAGCAGCCTACAGTGAGGCAAGAAGAAGGCCCCCCCAAAGAAGCCAACCATGCTGGAACCCTATTGCTGGACTTTAAGACTCCAGAACTATGAGAAAATAAATGTCTATACTTTAAGTCAACCAGTCCATGGTATTTTGAAATGGCAGTCTGAAGGGACTAAGACAAGTGCCCACTACAAAAAAAAAAAAAAAAGCATGAAAGCCTGGATCCCTTTGGCTTATCACCCCTGTGGAGCAGAAGACTTAAGTTATCTGTAAAAAGATAGACACCCTGTCTGCTAAGACTACAGGTGAAGACCCATCGCATGTGTGGACACTGAGTAAAAAAATCAAAACCCAAATAGTCTTTATCCCCAAAGAGTTTTCTGTCTCCAGGAAAGGGGCAGGAATACATCCTGGGCCCACATAATCAGAGATCTTCTATTGCTAGGGCCACTGCAGTACCACTGAGAAGTTCCCACCACTCAGTCTCAGGGACACAGTGGCTGAATAAGACTAGTGACTAAACATGGTATGATAATGCTCCTTTTCTCCTTTTCCCAGACTAGCAAGTATGAAGTAACAGTCACAGCTTGGAGGAACTCAAGAGTGTGGAGACAAAACTTCTCCAAGGCACAGGTACAAAAGGAAGACTTAAAACAAAAATTGAATACTGAGAAAAATTCTCTGGCAAAATCCTACATGCATTATAATTTAATGCTAGAAAGAATCTCAAACTTGGGTGCACTGAGTTTTACAACAGTAACAACAAAAACTAAATCTATCTAATTCCTGCTGGGGTTTATATAACCTGCTATACTCAAAATGCCCTTTCCCCCACTTTCCAAGAAGATGTTTGCCCATTCTGGGCATACATGTTAATTACTTCCATTTCTACTGTTCTACACAATATACCACCTTTCAATTAAAAATGATAAGATATACATATGACCAAGAAAAATAACTATCAAGAAACAAAACAATCAATAGAA
>NW_021857460.1:0-996 GCF_006229205.1 Suricata suricatta
GTAGCCCTCAGGAAGCTTTTCTCCTTCACCAGAAATTAATTTCTGGCTTCTGAAGCTTTTGTTGGACACTGCAGATTGAAGTCCACAGTGGTCTCCAATGAATACGGCTTTGAAAACTACCACTAATGACTCAGTGTGATCATTAGATTTTCAACATTCTATGAAGAGCAATTATTGTTATTCATCTTGGTTTCTTGCAATTTTTATGTTTTCTACATTTTGTAATGGAATTTTTTTTTTAAATGAAAACTACTTAGTTGAGTATTGTGTCATTAAGAGCACATTACTCATGTGGCAAAACAAAACTCATTTGATCTATATCCTTAGAAAATTGGTAATTCAGTTAAGCATTCACTAGTGTTTATGATGATGAATGTAAAAAGAAAAGGCATAAGAGCATTGCATTTCAGGGTGTGGTGTAGAGGTACAGCGAAGACATGTACAGTGGGGAAGGAATGCTACACTGGTGGAGAAGATCTGGGTTGAACTTCAGACTCTTTCAGAACACTCAACCCATTTCAGCTGTAGTTTCCTTCTAAGTGTAGCAGGGACAATAAATGAACCTAGAGATGCTGTCAAGACTGAACAAGAGTATTGAAGACAATGCTATCAAGTGCTATGTAAGTTTAAGATAATACTGCTGGTGAGTGATCACTGAGGATAGGAGCAGCTAAGGAAACTCGGATGTCACTGCCCCTCACCCCTGCCTGCCTCAGGGTGATGTGTGTGGAGAGAAGCTAGAAAGGGTAGGTGTGGGTTAAGATGCAGGAGCGGTGGATTCAATTCTCTAGCAGCCGTGGGATGGGCAAATGAGAAGCCACTGTGGTGGTTTCTGCTGTGGAGTGGATCCTGTTTACCTTAGGAAGCCTCAGGCTCATGAGAGATACCATCTCTGCTCAGGGAAGGCCAAATGAAGGAGTTCCTGATGATGGATGGATCTTTCCTTAGTCCTGGATTCTCTCCCAGCTTCCCAGAGCCTGTCATCTTTCAGTCCCC
>NW_021857461.1:0-996 GCF_006229205.1 Suricata suricatta
TTTTCAAATTTTTAAGGGAATGCTTTTAATATCTCCCTTTGAAAACAAATTCAAAGATTCCCTTGGCCAGGTGAAGGATGTTCCCTTTTTCTCCTAGTTTGTGAAAAGGTTTTATTTAGAAATACATGTTAGACTTGACCAAATCTCTTTTCTACATTTAGTGAGAGAATTTTATAGTTAACACCGTTTCTGTGTGGTATGTTGTACTAATATTTAACCTTCCTCATACTCCTGGGATGAATCATAAAGGATCATGGTGTATGTGTGTTACTTTTTAACATTCAGTGCTGGTTCGATAATATTTTTAGGAGCAATCATTGCTTTTCATAAGTGATATTGGTCTATAATTGTCTTGTCATCTATCTTTTTTTTTTTTTAAATTTTGTCATTGTGGTTCTCTTGGTCTCATAAAAGTGTGGAGTTGTAGTGTTGCTGTTCTTATTTTTTCAGTACAGGTGTGGGAATTATTGGTCTTGGGTTTGCTGTAAGTTTCCTGTAAAACCACATGTTTTTATGGAGTTTTAAATGTCTTTAATTTGCAAGTGAATTCATTTTTCATATTTCTTGTCAGCTTAGCTAGACAACAATATTTAGAAAGTTTTCTTTTTTGTTTACGTTTTAAAATTAACTTGTATGGATTTATTCCTTACATGTTCTTCTAATTATTTAAATTTTTACTGTGTCTGCAGCTACAATCTTTCTGTACACCTTATAATTCTATGTTCTTTATTTTCTTGATGAATTTTATTTTCTAATTATTTTCAAAGAAATTTAAATGGATTCTTTGCATTTGTCTATATTGCCTTGATTCTAGCATGGATTACTACTGTTTTTCTTCTCCTACTTTTGTTATTTACTTTTACTCTCTTTTAAAACTAAAAATAAAACTTTTTAATGTTCGTTTATATTTGAGAGAGAGGGTGAGTGGGAGACAGAGACCAAGCGTTAGTGAGGCAGCACCAAAGGGAGAGGGAGACACAAAATCTGAAGCAGGTT
>NW_021857462.1:0-996 GCF_006229205.1 Suricata suricatta
GGCAATTTAAAAAGATATGAATCTTCAACAGTTGACAGAGGGTTATGACTGAGAATTCTGAAAAATGCAATGGAGTTAGAATTATCTGCATTTTCTATAATGACTACCAGGAACGTTTATAATCATTTTGGGGGTATGGAACTGGGAGGTTAAAACGAATCATTGTCTTTCTTTGCCTATAAATCACTCTTAGATTCAGTAAAGCACTCTTCCTCTGAAAACTACCCAAGTCTCTGGACAATAATGAGGAGAACAGAAAGAGGGTGAAAGACTTTAAGTGGATAGCAAAGAAAGAAATATGCCAAAGAAATTTTTAGGTTGAAAACCCTGGAAGTGACTATGCTGGTAGGAAGGCCTGGCTCTGTAGGAAATACTGTTTCTGGTGTCCTCTGTAATTCTAGATGCTTTCCTTTCTAGAAATTAAAACATTCCCCAGTGTAAGCCACCCAGTTACAGATAGTACTAGGACCAATTGCTCAGTTTGGGGGCCAAGAAGAAGGGCTTAGTCTGGGAGGAAACGGTGACAGCCCTACTCCTGACGTGTGAATTCTCTCATCACAGCCGTTGTCACACAGCGCGTAATCACCTGTCTCCTGGACTGTCAGCTCCTTGAGGCAGGGGGCATACTTTATTGTCATTGTTGTCCCTGTGCCTGACACAGTGCTTGTTATTTACCAGTTATTTAGTAAAATGCTTATTGAATAAATAAAGAATATTTTGTCACTTTTTGACACCAGGTTTTATTCCAAAATGCTGAGTAGATTTTTTTTATCAATCCTTTAAAACAATACAAAAAAGTGAAAGAAACAGGAAGAAAGGAAAGACAATCTGCCTTTAGGTTGACTCACTCACAAATCACTACTGTACTTTTGCAAACTGTTAGAAAGGTAATCATCATAACCAATACTATTGGGCTATAAGGCATCTGTGATCAGCATTTCACCTTTAAACCTCACAATGACCTTATGTGATAGATACTATCATTACCCATGTTAC
>NW_021857463.1:0-996 GCF_006229205.1 Suricata suricatta
TCATGCTGGGCGGGAGAGCACTTAATGCTTGGACTCCGGAGTCAGACCAGCTTGGCCAAGTTGGAATCCTAATTCTACCACTTACTGGCTGGGTGACCTTGGGTATGTCAGTCAGTCTGAGCCTCACTTCCTATCCTGTTACTGAGGATGAGAATAGTATCTCTCTAGCAGTGTCCGGGTGGCTCAGCTGGTTAAGCATATGACTCTTGATCTCAGCTCAGGTCATGATCTCCTGGTTTGTGAGTTTGAGCCCCATGTTGGACTCTGTGCTGACTGCTCAGAGCCTGCTTGGGATTCGCTCTCTCTCTCTCCTCTCTCTGTCTGCCCTCCCCTGCTCGAGTTCTCTCTCTCTCTCCCAAAAGTAAATAAATAAACTTAAAAAAAAATAAAAGAATAGTATGCATCTAATAAGGCAGTTGTGAGGCAAGCCATAGGGCAAGGAAAGAACTCAGCCCAGTGTGTGGAATGTAGTAAGTGCTCAAGAAACATTCAGTGCCGTGATTATGAGAATCCTGGACAGTATTTAAGGTTGTGTATAACCAAGAGCCTGTGCCAGCTCTCTATAAACTGTCAAGTGCTCTAACATAGCGGCTGGTTCTTATCCAGGAGCGTGAGCTTGCAGCCTATAGTCTGATCCCCAAGTGACACGAATAACATCCAACAACCTACCCCCGCCCCGAGGACCAGTCTTTGATAGGCTTCACCTCCAGGCTGGCACCCTGCACCTCCGCCAGCTCCCCTGGCCCCTGCCTTGCCCTGCTCCCCCATAAAGGGAACAGCTCCCACCCTGGGGCTGTGGGTACCACCTGGGCCCTGGCCCCGCCTAGCGTGGCATCCTCTCCTGGCAGGGCTCTTTGTGTCCGTGCTCATCCTGTCCCTGGTGTTCGCCAGCCGGCTCCGCCCCGCCAGCCGGGCCCCCCTGCTCTTCCGGCCAGATACCAACATCCAGGTGCTGCTGGATCTCAAGTACAACCTGAGCGCTGAGGGCATCTCGTG
>NW_021857464.1:0-996 GCF_006229205.1 Suricata suricatta
AGGAGACAGAGCTAAGAATTTCCATTTTTTAAAAGCACACAGAAAATTCAGATGTCTATGATCTAGGAACCAAAGTTGCAACTGTTCCATCAACAACCAGGCTGCATTCAAGCTTTACCTAGTAACGTGTAAGCTGATTATGGTTTGTCCTTCTGGGCAAGTCACTTCAAGTTCTCTTCTGTAAAACTTGGAATCTTAATACCAACTGCAACATGAGGTTACTTACAAAGAAGAGATGTAAAACTCACAGAACACAGACAGGCTAATAAAATTTTGCAGGTGAAATCTCTTACTATTAGCAATCCATAACCAGGTGGTAATCAGGGAGTGGCATAGCTTTCATGCCTGATTAGAAACCAGGGTTATAAGATTGCTGTCTGGGCTCCTCGCAATCTACTGTGAGTGACTTTTAGGTTATCTGATGCACGTGAGATGATATAGATGTCTAAGAGGAATATTTCCACGCGAGTGGAGATATGACATAGTAACTTGCTGAAAGTTTTCAGAATAAACTCAGATTTATTCCCAAAAGTCTTCAGTGCAAATCTTTTCTAAGATGGCATTTAAAGCAATATTTGGTTCATTTTATTTCCTTAAAGTTTAACATACTATCAAAAGTCTGACATTATTTATTTATTTATTTTAAAAGTTTATTTATTTATTTTTGAGGGAGACAGCACACACATATGAGTGGAGGAGAGGCAAAGAGGGAGAGGGAGAGAGAATCCCAAGCAGGCTCCGCACTATCCGTGCAGAGTCCGCAGCAGGGCTCCAACTCAGGAACAGTGAGCTCATGACCTGAGCCCCAATCAAGAGACAGACACTGGATCAACTGGACCACCCACGTGCTCCTCAGTATTCTGACACTTGACATTCTCAATTTAAAAGACATATAACTTGTTACTCTTTGGAAGAAAACCTTTAAAAAATTTTTTTAATTTAAATTCATTAGTTAACATGAAAAAACCTTTAAAAAATCACAATCTTATTCTTTCT
>NW_021857465.1:0-996 GCF_006229205.1 Suricata suricatta
CTTCTGGGTCCTGACGCTGCCCTCTGGAGCTCAGCTTATCACGGGAAGTGTAACAAGAGCGTAAGGGTCTAGCTTGAGGGTGTAGGAGGGGGAAATAGAGACACGGGCATTCTCTCGGTCCTTCCTTCCCGCTCTGCTCTGGGGACGGAGCGTCTTAGTCCTGCGTGCCTTGTGCCACACCGCTCCGACTTCCGCACTCCTGAAATCCCGGGATCTCAGCATTGGCTCCGATTTTGTAGATCACGTGTTCATTCAACGTTCCTTGAGTTCATCACCTACAGTGGCCGGGTGTAACAGTAGGCCATCTAGCCCACCCATATCCAGCATTTTAATCCTTCTATTGGACCCTATCCCGCAATGGCCACTGCGTTAATGACTTCACGGATGGAGAGGTGGCAGTTTCTAGCAGCCCTCATTCCAACCAATCTTTGTTGGAAATAATTCTTTTCAAGCAAGCCGAAAGCTGTATCTCTTCAGCTTCCAGTTGTCCCCTTGGCCCCGTTCCCCTGACCCACACCCTACTCCCACCCCAGTCACTGCCGAGGCCACAGTGCAGGCCTTCAGATCTCTGAAAACAGCCTCCAGCTCCCTTCGAACCCAGCAACATGGCCACCATCTAATTACTCCTCTGAGGAGCGGGGTGGACTGTGGGACACTAAGCCTTTTGGATGTCAGGCAACTTAATCCCCTTGTAACTCTTCTCCCCACACTTATTTGAATCCTTTCCTGCCTAATCTCCAGTCTAGCACAAAGTCGCAGCCACCGAAGTTCTTCCTAAAAGCAGGTTACAAGATTTCTGTCCTTGTCTGTGACAGACTGGCTTATATCGGATAAATGCCGCTATTAAAAACTTTTGAAAAGAAAAACAAAAAAACAACCCTTTAAAAATCACCAGAGAGCCACCAAGGCAGCCAGGACTTATTAGCCAAAATCCCAAAAAGAAGGGAAGGCACTCTACCTTCATGATTGCTTTTCCCTGGAGGCATTCGCTGGTTC
>NW_021857466.1:0-1972 GCF_006229205.1 Suricata suricatta
AGAAAGAGTAATTGAACTTTGACCTGGATAATGTTACCCTGAGAAATTATATAGTCTGATTTTTCAGAGAGAAAGAAAGGTAATGACGGAGGTGTAGAATATATTTCAAGAGAGTGAATTAGGGGTGCCTGAGTGGCTCAGTCTGTTAAGCGTTGGACTGCGGCTCAGCTTATGATCTCACATCAGTGGGTTCAAGCCCCGTGTCGGGCTCTGTGCTGACAGGTCAGAGCTTGGGGCCTGCTTCCGATTCTGTGTCTCCCTCTCACTCCGCCCCTCCCTGCTCATGCCCTGTCTCTCTCTGTATCAAAAATAAATCAAACATTAAAAAAGTATTCAAAAGAGAGAGAATGAATGAGATATGACTGTTGAAGCAAACCTATAACCAGAATACCCACTCCAGGGGAGGGGCAATATAAGAATGAGATAAGGGAGACATATCTGAATTGCAAGAGTTGATCTAGAGATACTCACAGCAATACCTCAATGCTGGGTTTGGGGGGAGGTTATGGGCTGTTTCCACATCATCCAACAAGCTCTGGTAACAAAGCAGCTAGGCAAGCCAGATGGGTATGGTTTAGTGTAGGTGGATCTCTCCTGCACTGTGGGTCTCTGAGGCTGCGCTCTGAGGCCCTAACTTGGTGGATGTGGGGAGAAAAATGGTGGCCCCCCAGTCCCTTCTGAAACCAAGTTTTGTGATCACTCTTTTGGGTCTGATCTTACTCTGCCCTTGGCGTAGCCAAGGTGGGCATTGACTTATATCCCACCCCCAACCTCGTTTTCAGCTCTTACGCCATGTACAGTAATGATGGTGACTGAAAGTAAGCCCAAATCCCAGGTCGGGGCCCTTCCTAGCTGGAGATTAAGTAGGGGAGCCGTTCCTCCTGATGCCTATTGAGTCCTTTGCATACAGTCTGTACCAGAGGGAATTTCTGGGCCCAGGGCACACAGCCCAAAGAAGCCTCATTATTTAGAGATACTACCTCTCTCTGAAAGCTGTGTGGTTAGAGATGGGATGATAGGACCCCTCTCTCTCCTGGCCGAGGTTTTTCTCTATTCCAGGGCTAGTTGTTAAGAGCAGTTTCGGCCACTTTTTTCCCTTTGTCTTCTGCAGAGGGGGCTCCCTCCCCTCCGTGCTTCTGTGTCTCCACTGTTTTTATCTTCCCCAGCTCTCAATCATACACCTATGGGGCTGTCTTCTTAATGGACTCTGTCTCTTTTCCTCCCATACTCTTTTGGCTTTTTGGCTTCAGCCCTTCTTTTTTTGATAGATGTAAGAGGAGTTAGGGAACTCCCTACATCTCCCCCATCTTGTCCTCTCCCCTAGAAACTAATGTAAATAGTAAAAAATATCAGAAATAAAATTACAAAAATTAAATAAAAATCATAAAACAAGAAATGAAATTGTAAAATGTCAACCCTCTTAATTTAATTTATGATTGAAATTAATAAACTAATAAAAATACTAATAGGTTTGGGGGTGGTGATATGTTTGTTTTTCAAGTTTTTTCTGTGTTATTTTTAGCACTGATCAAAATTTGTTGAAGTACATATATAGTTATCTTTACAGATTTCTTATAATAACTCACAGCCTAGGTGAATTTCTTTTCACTCAAAGGTCTCTATCTGGCAGTGTCATATTGTAATTATGTTTAGGAGTCAGTGGACTGGTTAATCCAATCAAAATATAATACAAATACTATTTAATTCTAGCAGATGCAATGAAAAGGAAACATTCACAAGGATTATATTGAAATTAGCTATGTTGAAAAACAGCATTTTTATGAAATATAATTCTGTCACAATTCAATAAGAGCAGCTGTAGAATCAATTAAGTGACAAGGTAAATTTTGTTTTTGTTTAGAATGCCAGTAGGGGAGAAGTGCGAAGGTAGAAGGAGAGGAGAATCTACAGCAGGCTCCATGCTCAGTGTGAACCTTGACACAAGGTTTGATCCCATGTTGCTGGGATCATG
>NW_021857467.1:0-996 GCF_006229205.1 Suricata suricatta
CTCAAACCCACCAACCATGAGATCGTGACCTGAGTGGAAATCAAGAGTCGGAAGTTCAACCACTGAGCCTCCCGCACCCGCCAGTGCCCCTAAATGTATGTGCATTTAAAATGCTCCCCACCAGCAATCCTACTGTATCATCAGCTCAGCCCTACACAGCCCCACACGGTTAGTGCGTGCCCCAGGGGTCAGGATACTTTGCTGGCAGGTGTCTGGAGACGGAGCACCCCTGTTCACATGCTCCCAGCACGACCCCACCTCTGTCACTGCTGTCTGGGCTCACCCAGGCGCTCCAGGAAAGACAGGATTGTCGTCTGGGGGACCGGACCCGTGTCCATGAGGACACCAGACTGTCCCGTGTCACCTGCGTTAACCTCATGCCTTAGCCTCACTGGACCCCTCATCCACCCCATTCCTCTCTAGAGGGAAATCTTGAAAGGACCAGAGAGTGAAGGAAGACGAGCATGCAGATCACAGAGCACAGTCCGGGTGTCCCGTGTGCTGAGCAGGTCACCTGTCCCTTCGAGTGTGACTTGGGACACCCCGGCTTATCGTCAGAATGCTCACGTCCTTCTAGGCGTCTGCGTGGAATCGAGGACACCACTTGGGTTCCGTCACTGGTCCCTCACATGAAACTTTTATGGAGATACTTTGTGGTTTCAGATGCCATTGGAGGAAATACCACAGACGGACCCCACGGACCTGGTGGCCAGTGCCTCCCACAGCCCGAGATGCCACCAGGCGTCGAGATCGGAACACCCTCCAAACCCACTCAGACCATCCGTTTTCTTATGCTCCTGAGTGTGAGGTCTGTCTGTACAATTCCGTCACCCACGAGAGTTCATGCACCACTGTCACAACACAGGACATCCTTGTATCTCACCTCCTCCCAGGACCACCACCCAGGCCCGAACCCCTGGCCACTGGTAATCTGCTCTCCATCACTAAGATTTGTCTTTTCTAGAATGTTCTATAAACAGAAACTTTGGGTTCTTT
>NW_021857468.1:0-996 GCF_006229205.1 Suricata suricatta
TTCCAACAGTAATTTTACTAGCAATTGTCCCTCTTTCATGTTTAATATATTATAATTTCTATGGTAAATATTTTCCAATGCATTTTCTATGGCAAGGAGCTATGTGTGGGTGAGCTTCATTCATATAAATAGAGTCTAACATGGTAAACAGCAAAATGGCAAAGAAAATAAGTGAATCTTGAATTAAAGGGCATGACTTTAAAACCATTCTCTATCAGCACATGAACTTAAAAGAACAAAACAATACCTAACAAAAAGAATTATGTTGAGTTAGAGAAAGAATGTGTTAATTCATTGTAAGATACACCATTATTTTATGAGCCGCTAAGAATGAGAAAATTGTCAGTTAAATCGACACTGTTTACAATTATTTTATTCTTATCGAAAGAAGTTTAGTCAGATGGGTTTCCTTACACATCACCCTTATACAGACATACCAAAATACAGGCAAAATAAATTGCTTAAGCTATTCTTAAAACTCTTTGACCTTTAGAAGTCAATTCTTCTCACTCATCATTTGACTTATAATCATCAGGGTCCTTGTGTCTCCACAGAATATCACTTTATGTGAAGTAGCTGTTTATAACCAGATCCATAAAAGAATTAAAAGATTGGTACTGGGCTCTTGAGCTGGCTCAGTATTCAGGAACATCCTATTTCTGACTCCTGCTTCCAAATACCATTAAACTATGATTCTCCATACTGTCTGATCTTCTACCTATCACAACTATTTGGAACTTCATTGTTGAAAGTCTGGTTCCCTGCAGTCTCTGGCATTTTATTCTGAGCTGTGTATCTCATATCTCTTCTCTAGGTATTGCTGCTAATTGATGATTCTGATATCTGTACACAGTAGGTACACTGGCCACTGGATAAGGTAATTGCCAGGTGCCATTGGTTTGAAGCCACAGTCCAAGTTCAAAGATGTTAAAATGTGAGAATGATGCATATCTTAAAATCAATGAAATACAGTACCTTAAATGGAGGGGGATAACT
>NW_021857469.1:0-996 GCF_006229205.1 Suricata suricatta
GCTGATAAAGAACCCCAATTTAAGGTAGATCTTTGTGATTTGGGTTATCCGAACTGGAGGGAATGTCTTCTGGGGCTCAGTCAGCACAGCACCCTACTTTGGAGCAGATGCGGGAAAATATAGGGGACATGGGGGAATATCTGAGGAGGTAGCTCTTCAACTCCTACAATCTTATGCTTGTAAAACAGGAAGAGAATCTAATTGCAAGACAGGAGGGCCCTGAGTAACACAGCAGCTATTGGGGACGGGAAACCATCACATCCTGGGAACAAAGTGAGCAGTACTTACAAATACAAAGAGAGGACAATCCCACTTGCAAAACATTAGGACAATGCAATCCTTTTACTTTCAAGGTTAAAAACTGGGACGAAAGATTTAAAGAGTGAGAAGTAGAAATGGCATGGACAATGGGGTTTTATGCTTTGGGAAGAGACCCCATGATAAACCTCACCATACAACGGAACCCCATTCCTGGCCCCTCAATTCCAGCCCCCAAGCCTATCAACCCATGGAAAAAAATAGTACTCAAGTAAATATGTTAAAGCCCCAACCTCTTATAGGACCATATCTTAGCACCCTAGATGCTATATATCATGTTTTCTGTCAATCTAATCCTAGCCTTTCTGAAGATTGTTGGGTATGTTTAAGTCCCCACCCCCCTTTTTAATGTAGGAATTGTCTTTAATTATTCACAATCTTTAGATTTAATCACAGCTTCTGCCTGTAATTGGGAGAGACAACAATTCTCTATAGGAGACATTCAAGGAAAACGATGCTGTATAAAAATCCCGCATGTAAATGAGTCCTACTTAGACACCATCTGCATCTTATGTCCCCTCCTGGCTATATCTGACAATCTTAATCATACAGAGGCTCAAAATAACTCACGGTGGATATGCACCCGAGGGCTCAGCCCTTGCATTTCAATCTCTGTCCTCCAACACAAACCAGACCTCTGTATTAGGCCCACACAGTTCCTCAGGTAACAATTTATAT
>NW_021857470.1:0-996 GCF_006229205.1 Suricata suricatta
CTGTTTTATTGGGTACTGAGTTGTATCCATTCTTTGTATTTTGGATACTCACCCTTTCTCTGATGTGTCATTTGCAAACGTCTTCTCCCATTCTGTAGGCTGCTGCCTTTTACTTTTGTTGATTGTTTCCTTCGCTGTGCAGAAGCTTTTTATCTTGATGAGGTCCCAACAGTTCATTCTTGTTTCTGTGTCCCTGCCCCCGGAGACGTGCTGAGCAGGAAGCCGCTGTGGCCGAGGTCAGGGAGGTCTTGCCTGTGTTCTCCAGGAGGCTTTTGATGGTTTCCTGTCTCACGTTTAGGTCGTTCGTCTAAATTGAATCTATTTTTGTGTGTGGGGCCGGGCAGTGGTCCAACCTCATCCTTCCGCATCAGGAGAAGGGATGGGGGCTGACTCTCGGGTCGGGAATGTGTGGAGTCGGAGCCGCCGACATGAGCATGTCCTGAACTGGGGCCGGTGACCAGGGCCTGGATGGGTGTGTGTGGAGGGCAGGGACGGGAGAGCGGGTCCTTCTGCAGGGCACACTCCTGTACTCAGAGGGTGTACCTTCTGTGACAGCAGAGTCCGGGTCAAAAGAGGCCGACACTCGTGATTTGCCCTCAGGTGGATTGCGAGGCGACCGAGCCCTCATTCAAGGCCACCCTGGAGGGCACCACCCTGGAGAAGGCTGTCGGACTTCTCCAGAGGGTGACCGGCTTCTGCTGCCTGTCTGTGAAGGTCAACATGGAGGGTACGCACCCGCCCCGTGAGGCCACCACTGGAGACTTGAGCCACTGAGCCTGGGTCTGCGGCCCCCGGCTGCACGGAGGCCCGCCCACCCAAGGACCAGGCTGTGCCCCGAGTCGGCAGAGGCCCCCGGGGCAGCCGGGATCTCCCGACCACGGACTCTAACACCGAAATGGCTCCAAAGACACTTGGCGGGGCGGGGCAGGGGGGTTTCCTTCCTTGCTCTCCCATTCCAGACCCTTCCTCGTGTGGGATCGTAGCCCCTGGCTTATC
>NW_021857471.1:0-996 GCF_006229205.1 Suricata suricatta
CTACTTTGAAGTTTACTTTTCCCTGCCGTGGGTTCATCCGATTCTAGGTATTCTTACATAACAATACACAGAGGGGTTCTTCTAGCCGGTACTTCATCCAAAAGTGATACCAGAATTTGCTTTGACTACTCTGTCTCACATGCCAAATCCAATCCATCAGCAAATTCTGTTGGCTCTCCTTGAAACGATACCCTCACTCTTTCCACCACCTCTCCTGTTCTCACTATTTCAAGCTATTTCATTTTGACTCTTGTAGTGACCTCCTGAAGATGGGCCTGCCTCTGCCGTGGGCTGTTTTCCATAGTAACCAGAGGACTCCTTCTACAAAGAAAGTAAGATTTGATCACTTCTCTATTCAAAACTTGCCAGTGGATTTCCTTGTACAAAGATTGAAATTCAAAGCCTTTCCCTACCATGACCTCCAAGGCCACATGACATCATACCTGGCTCCTCCCTAATACTATTTCTTATGATTGTCCCCTTGCTGACCCTGCTCCAGCCCCCAGCCTCTGGCTACTCCTTGAACACATAAGTTCTGCTCCACCTTCTGGGTCTTTGCAGTTGCTTTCTTGCCGAGAACACTCTTTATCCCAGACAGCTGCATGGCCTGTTCTCTCATTTCCTTCAGGTTTGTACTTCAGTGTCACTGCATCAGACAGGTCTTACATGACCCCCCTGTCTCAGGCTGCAGCCCGTTCCTTTCTATCTCTGTACTCCACATAGAAGTATGCACTTATTGCCATCTATACGTACTCTATTTATTGTCCTCCCCCACCCCTGCATTAGAATGTATGCAACATGAGAGCAGGGAATATGTCTGCTTTGTTCATTGCTCTGTCCCAAGACCTAGAGTTACTATAACTGTGTCTGTATTATAGCTAGGTACACAGTTAATATGTTGTTTCTATTTCATTTCATTCCATTTTGTTCCATTCCATTCCATTCCATTTTTTTTCATCACTACTGTCCTCTTTAATCTGTACCCCTTATCCCCCT
>NW_021857472.1:0-996 GCF_006229205.1 Suricata suricatta
TTCTTCTACTAATGAAAGCTCTCCTACTTTTAAGATCTGAAAAGGCAAGACTTCTGCCATTAAAAAAAAAAACTGCAGTCATCTGAAAGACATATTCACAACCAGTTCATAAATATAGCATTGGCTTTTACATGTTACCAAGGCACAGAACAGGTGTAGTGATATCAGAGATTGATAGACTTTCTAAGTTGAAAAAAAAATACTGATTCGAATGAATATATTAGACTTAAAATACAGTTTTTTACATGTTAAAGCTTATATTGGAAAGAATGAAAATTTCAATAAAAATATAAGATTGAAAGTAAATGTTCAATATGTTAGCTATAATTCAATGAATATAATTTTCTTGTAGATAGGGACAATTAAAGTTGCAGACCTTTTATTTTATTAAAAAATAATTGAAATATTGTATTAGTTTCAGGTGTACACTATAGTAATTCAATATTTGCATGTATTATAAAATCTAGCTAACATCTGTTACTATACAGATTTATTACAATAGTGACTACATTCCCTGTACTGTGTATTATAGTCCCGTGTCTTAATTTATAAGACACGGGACTATAATTTATAACTGGGAGATTATACTTCTTAATCAACTTATTCTACTTTATTCATCCCCTCACACCCCAACCCTCTGGCAACCATTAACTTGGTCTTTGTTGTCTAGGAATCTGTTTATGTTTTGTTTTTTCATATTCTTATAAGTCCACATAAGTAAAATCATACAGTATTTGTGTTTCTCTGTCTGATGAATTTCACATAGCATAATACTCACTAACTCTACCTATGTTGTTGAATGTGCCAAGATTTTATTCTCTTTTTTATTGCTGATAATATTCTTTATATATATATATATATCACATTTTCTTTATCCATCCATTTATGGATGAGCACATAGGCTGATTCATACCTTATCTATTATGAATGATACTGAAGTGAATATGGGGCACATGGCTTTTCAAATTAGTGTTTTCATTTTCTTTGGACAAATAC
>NW_021857473.1:0-996 GCF_006229205.1 Suricata suricatta
CAACCAGTACATGCTACTGAACTCTAATCTCCAGAAAGAATGGGTCAGGGATATTTCATCTCCTCAGGTTCATCTCCTTATTTTCTGTAGACCTGCTAAAAATTACAGAAGTTTATTTTCAATGATAGAAATAGCCACTGATAGAGAGAAATCTTAAATATTAACTGGGCTTGGGGAAACATTAAACTCTATTACCTTCGATTATTTTGGTTTATGACAGCAGAAGAGACACATACTTCAAATGCCTAAAAGTTTCTGTACTGTAACAAAAACATGGTATTTGCTGTAGACTGAGTGTATCCCCCCAAAATGTTGGATTCTTAACCCCCAATACCTCAGAATATGACCTTACTTGGAAAAAAGAAATTAATAGGGATAATCAAGTTGAAATGAAGTCATTAGAGTGAGCCCTAACTCGTGTACCTGATGTTCTTACAAAGAGGAGAAAATTCGGACATAGGCATGCACACAATGAGAATACTATGTGAATTTGAGGACAGAGCCTGGGGTGATGCATCCAGCCAAGCTAGGAAACACCAAAGATCGCCAGCAAACCACCAGCAGCTGAGGGAGATGTGTGGAACAGATTCTTCTTCACAGCCCTCAGAAGGGACCGATCCTGCGAATACTTTATCTCAATCTTCAAGCCTTCAGAGCTGTGACACATAAGTTCTTATTGTTTATGTCAACCAGTTCGTAGGGCTTTGTTACAACAGCCCTAGGAAAGTAATAAACTATTGAACAGTTACTGAGAAAGATGAGGCTTCCACAGCTTGGCATTGCCCCTGATGATGTGATGTTACGCCCCCAAAACCGACAGGTGAATAGGAATGACAGCAACACATCTGCATCTTTCCTTCCTTCCCGCCTCCTTCTTTGTCCTTTCTCTTCCACCCTCCCTTCCCTCCATTAATATTTTTTTCTCTCTCTCTTCCCTCCCTTTCTTATATCCTTCCTTTGGATAGGATGATGCATAAGTCACAGTCTCAGTCTCCA
>NW_021857474.1:0-996 GCF_006229205.1 Suricata suricatta
GGGGAGGACTAGGTATGGGAACAGAGATCTTCTGATGCCATACAATGGAATTCTAAAAAAAGGCTCAAATACAAATAACAATTTATCATTCAGTAAAGATAGCTTGCCAAATTGGCAAAATATGGACATTTTCAGCTGATAAATGGGTAAAGATGTGGGGGGTGTGTGTGCGTGTGTGTAATAGAATATTACTCAGGCATCAAAAAAGAATGAAATTTTGCCATTTGCAACAACATGGATGGAGCTAGAGTGTATTATGCTGAGCAAAATAAGTTAGAAAGACAAATACCTTATGATTTCACTCATATGTGGAATTTAAGAAACAAAACATATAAACATAGGGGAAGGGGTGGAAGAGAAGGAGGCAAACCATAAAAGACTCTTAAACATAGAGAACAAATATTCTGGAGGGAACAGGGTGGGGGATTGGCTAAATGGGTGATGGGTATTAAGGAGGATACTTGTGATGAGCACTAGCTTTTATAAGTAAGTGATGAGTTACTAAATCCTACTCTTTTTTAAATTTATTTTTTTTATTTTTATTTTTTAATTCTACTTTTGAAACCAACATTACACTATATCTTAACTAACTAAATTTTAAATAAAAACTTAAAAAAATAAATGCATGTTATTGGGACAGCTCAGAAACCTTTGAAGAAAAAATACAGATTTTTAGAAATACATCATACTATAGTAAGAAAATCAAACATGCCACACATTTAAATCTTTAAAAAATGAGATAATGAAAGAGTTCTAAGTTTTTATAATTTTGAAGGAAATAGGGTTTATTTAGCTTTGGCTCAAGATTAGAAATGCAAGACATAAAAATTGAACAAAAATAAAAATAAGAAACATCAATCAAAGTAAAATCAAAATACTATTGATAATGTTCATAAAATGTAATATCTCAGACAAAGTGCTCTTTGCCATCATGAATAACCTCTACTTAAATATCATGAAGACCAGAAAGAAAAAGAAAGAGAGAAAAAAAAAAGA
>NW_021857475.1:0-996 GCF_006229205.1 Suricata suricatta
GTTAAGTATCTGACTTTAGCTCATGTCATGATCTCGTGGTCCATGAGTTTGAGCTCTGTATTGGGCTCTGTGCTGACAGCTCAGAGCGTGAAAGCTGTTTCAGATTCTGTGTCTCCCTCTCTCTGTTTTTCCCCTGCTCATGCTCTGTCTCTGTTTCCCAGAAATGAATAAATGTTTAAAAAAATTATTTTTTAAAGAATGGAAGTTATTTATTTTGGCCAACAAATTTTCTCATGTTTGGAATTCGTAATCTTTTGTTGATATTATTTAATATTCTTAGGAAGTTACCTTTTTCTTTTGAAAAACTTTGAAACATACTGTTGAGATTTATTTATTGTTTTATCAATGGCTTATTTCTGTTGCTGTATATAGGCCTATACTTCAGAGATATTGCAGGTTTTGTTCTAGACTATCACAAAGTAAATGTCAGAATAAGGTGAGTCAAATGAAAGTTTTGGCTTCCCAGTGCAAATTATACTATAATGTAGTCTATAAACTATACAATAGCATTATGTTTAAACACCGTACATACCTTAATTCATTCTTGCTAAAAATACTAACCATTGTCATTGTAAAGTTTTTATTTTAGAGAGAGAGAGTGAGAGCATGGGAGAGGAACAGAGGGAAAGAGAGACAGAATTTTAAGCAGGTTCCATGCTTGGAGCCTCATGCGGGGCTTGATTCCATAACCTTGGGATCATGACCTGAGCCAAAATCAAGACTTGGATGATCAACCAACTGAGCCATCCAGGTGCCCCTGCTAACTATTATCTGAGCTTTCAATGTGTCACAATCTCTCTGCTAGAAGGTCTTGCCTCCATGTTCATGGCTGCTGATTGAGCAGGAAGATAGCTGCTGAAGGTTAGGGTCTTCTTTCCTAGAACAAGACAATGAAGTTTGCCCCTGTGATATGTGATGTTATTTGATAGTATTATATGTATAGATCTTCCTTTAACTGGAGTCAATCCTCTCAAACCCTACTGCTGCTTTTAATCA
>NW_021857476.1:0-996 GCF_006229205.1 Suricata suricatta
TCAGTCTGCTGGGGGGAGCAGAGGAGGTGACATGGGTCCCCTCACAGAGATGAGTTTCAAAGAATGGGTTGTGGCAAAAGGGTCTGATGGCATCAGGAGAGAGTCAACAGCCTCTGACTCACCATATTTTTACCAGTTGTTGTCTAGGTCAGACGTGCGTAAACCAGTTTTGATCAATTTGAACTTCTTTGCTCCAAAATATGTAGTAGCAACTTATTTATGTTTTGTCCCCCATTGTCATATGTATGTTTTTATTTGCATATAGTTGACACACAACATTACACGCGTTTCAGGTGTGCAGCTTACTGACTTGACAGGTTTATATATTATGCTATGTCCATCACAAGTGTAGCTACCCTCAGCCCTGTTACATCACTCAGACAGTACCATTGACTGTATTTCAATGACTGTTGCCAAAATGCGACTTTCCAGAGAGCATGTTAGGCTCAGCCGCCGCTAACTGTGCTATGTTGTATAGCCTCTGCGTTCCTCCGTGCTGCTTTACATTTGATTGCCAGGTTTCACTCTGTGGACCAGCTCACTCGCTGATGATGCTGGATAAATGAGGGTGCCACTGCAAAACCGTGCATGTATTTATGTTACAGACACAGGTTTTGTGAGTTGTTACACATCTGGTGAAAGTATATGAGTAGAAGTTCGAACTTCAATTAGTTGAGTTTATGAAGCACTGACAGTGTAGGGCAATATATGAGGCATGTAGGAAATTACAAAGGAAATAGGAAACACAATCTTTGTTCATATTGAGTTTATAATCTAATGGAACAAATATAAATGGAGATACATGATAACAGATAAAATAAACATAAAAACATACTCATAACCAGTTACAGATGGATAGAGATATTTGCACAAGTGCTGTGGGGTTGGGAAAATGATTGCAGTGACTACTGTCAGCTGGGGTAAGTCAGGACTTGTTTTAATACAGGATGTAAAATGTAGGCAGAAATATTAAGGACAGGAAGGACAAGGATTAGG
>NW_021857477.1:0-1972 GCF_006229205.1 Suricata suricatta
GCTACTTTCCTGAGGACTTTTCTGAATGGTTTCTTCTGCTAAATAATTTAATTTAATTTTGTTTTTAAATAGAAACATCTAACACTAGAAAATTTTTATGTGTAAGGTCTGTTTTATTTCATCTTATACTGTATTCATTTTATTTTCTTTACTTTTTAAATTGTTCTGTAATTGTGTTAGCAATTTCTTCTTTAACTAGCTTGTCATTCGCTGTCAGTAGTTTTAAAATGTCTGTGTTGCTGCATTCTGCCTCATCGTTGAATTGCTCTTATGTTCCTCTCAATTGCTGCCTGGGATCAAACTCTCCCAAAAAGCACCCACCTTTAAACTTTGTCTCAGAGTCTGCTTTCTGTGGAATTCAAGCCCACACACAGATCAGCTCACTCACTAAGAACTCCAATGTCTTCCAGAATATTTAGAATAATATCCATGCTTCTTGTCCTGACTTAATAAAACTCAACATGTTCTGACTTTGGCTCCAGTTATATCTTAACACGTTTCTTTTTCACTACTAGGATTCAGCCATACTAGTCTTCTTTCTATTTCTTGAACACACCAAGCTTGTTCCTACCTACAGGATTTTGCCACTAAAAAAAAAAAAAAAAATTTTAGAATTTCCCTCCTTCACTCTTAAATACCAGCTTGTTGCCATCTGTGTCTCAGTTTTATGTTATTTTCTCAGAGAAATCTCCCTTAGACAGTCCATGCTTAGAGTGGTTACTCATTTACTTTCTATTATACAATTTATCTTCTAGCACTTATCATTATCAAGTCTTTTTGAATTTGTGTCTGAACTACTCATTGCCACACAAGATTAAGGACTAATCTTAAAATGAATTTTAAGATCAGAGACCTAAACTCTGCTGTTTATTGTTGTATCTTGGTCACTGCTTGCAAGTCTCTGGTAGAGTGAGCATTCAATAATATTTGCTTAAAGAATCAATGAATAAAATCACCATCTAAAAATTAATTATCTGTGTAGATTACAAAATGAATTTCTATGGCCTAAATTACCTCTTTAAAGGTATTTTCCAGTGTTCTGATGATATCCAACTCCATTTTTATTTCAATCCACTTTGTTTTCATCTCATCCTCTCTTCTTGTAGATGTCAGTTGCTACTCCATAAAGGGGTTTTAAAATTGTCTCTTGGTCAGTGAGGTCTACCAAAGGACAGTTTTAATAGCAATTGTATGGAGTTCGTCTTTGATCCTGAGGGCAGCAGATGTTATCTGTGACCTTAATTAAAGATATCAAAGAGTTTTAGAATATTGCCTTGTGGACATGGATATTTACTCTTTAATTTTTTTTATGATTTGCTCTGGATTGCATAATCATATGGCCTTCCAACTCCTCTCTCCCCCTTAAACTACTGTTTTCATCAAATTCATCCTCAATGAAACAGAGAGCTATCCAAATCCAGTGTTTATCATGAGACAAATTGTTGTATGTATTACCCTTTCCCCCAACTCTAACACATTCAAATATTCTCCCTTCCTCAGATCTAGACATGGTCAGTGCTTTGAGGTGCATGAACTTCCTCCCAACTTCTTCTGGCGGCCATATATTCAGTTAGTGGAGGTTATAGTGACTTGAAATGAGCTCCTACACTTATTTTGCCAACTCTCTGTATAGATGGACTACATATTAAGTTATAAGACTTAATATATACTATGTTTTCTAGCTCTATACTTATCTTTTTCTATTCCTAGTATTTTATTGTATTACAGCTACCAGGATACAGTCCACCAGAACTCTAGCTGCTTTAAAAAAAATAGCACCTTTATAGTTGTTTTGGTTGGCATTGACCTTGTGTTTTCAAACCAGGAAATAAAGTCTAAGGAAAGAGATGAAAGGTGTTCCTGAAACTTCCAAGAAAACAGGATTGCTACTCTTCTAAATTATACCAAGAAAGGACTATCAATCATTTGTTTCAGTACAATTTCATCAGTCTTAATGTTATAGGACATTTCT
>NW_021857478.1:0-996 GCF_006229205.1 Suricata suricatta
TTTTTGCTCATGTGTTTATTTAGTGATAGTTTAAAGATGATTAAAGTATGTGGAAAGAATTTTTTATTTTTCAATGTAGACTAAAGTTTTATCCATCTTTTGCTGACTTTGATATTCCTATTTCTATCCTTTGAGCTATGACTAAGGATTCTCCACCCATTTACATTGTTGAAGGAAAAGAAGGAAGAAGACAACCAGAAAAGATGGTCAAAGAAAAGTGTTGAGGAAATACATTAAATATTTTGTTATTTCTTAAAAAGTGGCATAAAGTAAAAAAGAAACAAACAAAAAAAGATGAATACAGAAGTCTTTCATTTATTCGAGATGACACAACAGGGTCTCTGCCAATTGTCTGACCATTAAAACGGATTGTACTGATTAAATTATCCAAACGTTGAGTGTGACAAATCTTGTAATTACAGTGAACAAAGACAATCTCATTCTTTCCTTCTGACTTGCCAAATCTCTCCCTTGAAACTCCTCTTTTATATAAAATGGAAACCAAAACGATTTATTCACAGAATAAGAATTTTAAAGTCTTAGTGGGGATACATAGTGACAGAGCAGGAAATTTTAAGGACACATATTAAACCATTTTGATTAAGAAGAATCACAGACTAGACAGTATAGTAAACAAAGCAGCATTTAGTATTTTTTTTTTCATTTTCAAAATATTTGAAAATATCTCAATTGACATCCTCCTAAAATAGTTTGTGATTAATAATGGAAAATCTTGGTATATTAAAAAAGCAACCTGGTTATTATCTATAGAAAATTAATTGTTTAACTGTGGACTTACGCACCTATTAAAAGAGATGCTGTCAGCAGTTTAGGGTCATATGGACTCTTCCCACGGCCATTTTCAAAATGTGAGTCCTCCAGCTTAAAAATGTTATCCTGTAGGAAAAAAAAAACAGTTGAATTTATTTTAAACAAGAACTATGTTAACATACCTGTTAATCAGAAAGAGCCTGAGCATTCATATCTACCATCAAG
>NW_021857479.1:0-996 GCF_006229205.1 Suricata suricatta
CAACTAAAGCCATGTGGAGAAGCAGAAATATGTGCATGTGAATCTAATGTCATTGGTTTTGTTGTTTTCAGCTGCAGTATTGAAGTATGAGAACAATGTCATGAACATCAGGCAATTCAACTGTTCTCCTCACCCATACTGGCTCCCAAATTTCATGGATGTTTTCACTTGGTCCCTGCCATTTGTTGGAGAAAAAGGTGTGTTGTGGAATCCTGCAATGACATGGGAAGGAAGGGGAGGAGATGTGGACCATTTTACCATAAAACAGAGATATACTTTGGCCTGATCAATAAAATTCACAAGTTGTAACATGAGAGAAATGATTTCAAGGTATCTCCCTGTGTATCCTGTTAACAAAATACAATGAGTGAACTAAGAGGAAACAAAAGCAATGAGAAATATTAGGAGAATTTATGTGATCTCATTGGAATACTACAACTCTTTGAAAAATAACAGATACATAGCTTTAACTGGCTTCAAGCTTTACTGGCTACATTTTCTCTTAAATGCTATTTTATTTTATAAACTACCTGTCACATTAAAAGGTTAAGATAGCTATGCTTTTCTCACACTTCTGATGTTGATAATAATCACTGTATGATAGTGATTAATGGCTATAATAACATGAAAGACAATATATACAACAACAAAATACTTCTTTACAGATATGGTGACCATCAGTGTGTTACAAACTTACATTTAAAAAGTTATTAACTATTAACTTGCTCCAATTTTTCAAAAGAATTGGTTTGCCTTCCTTTCCTTCCTTCCTTCCTTCCTTCCGTCCTTCCTTTCGTCCTTCCTTTCGTCCTTCCTTCCTTCCTTCCTTCCTTCCTTCCTTCTTTCCTTCCTTCTTCCTTTGTTTTGTTTTATATTTTGACCTAAACCTCAACAAAAATTTCAAGCAAAGTCCTGCACTCACTGGGCTTAAGCATTTAGTTCAGGAGGGCTAGCCAGGGCAGACCGGGTCATAACTCAGGCATAATATGATGCATC
>NW_021857480.1:0-996 GCF_006229205.1 Suricata suricatta
GCAAGGAAAATGAAAGCATATGTCCACACAAAGACTTGCATGTGAATGTTCTTAATTGCTTTCCGTGTAATAGTCCAAATCACAATCAGTGCAAATGTCCATCAACGGTTGGATGGATAAATTGCAGGATGTCCATAAAATAGAATGCCACTCAGCAACGAAGTGGAATAACTACTGATATGCACAACAACACGGATGGATTTTAAAATAACTAGTGTGTATGTGAAAGGAGCCAGATTAATAAAAGTACATACTGTATGATTTCATTTGTATAAAACTCTAGAAAATGCACATGAGCCTGAGGGCAGATCAGTGGTTGCCTGAGATGGAAGTTGGAGACAGGGAAAGAGTAACTTTTGAGGGTGTTAGATAGGTCTACATCTTTTTTTTAAATTTTTTTTAATGTTTATTTTTGAGAGAGAGAGACAAAGAGACAGAGAGAGTGAGCAGGGGAAGGGCAGAGAGAAAGGAAGACACAGAATCCGAAGCAGGGTCTGGGGTCCGAGCTGTCAGCACAGAGCCCGACGTGGGGCTTGAACCCATGAACCATGAGATCATGACCTGAGCCGAAGTCAGATACTCAACTGAGCCACCCAGGTGCCCTGATAGGTCTATATCTTGATTGTAGTCATCTCAGTCCATTTAGGCTGCTGTAACAAAATAGCCACAGAAGTTTGTCCTAGTTCTGGAGGCTGGACGTCTGAGACCAAGGTGCTAGAATGGGTGGAGGAGGGTCCACGTCCACAGCTCAGACCCCTCAGTATGCCCTCACATGTCCTCACTTGGACGCTGGGGAGATTCGTGGTGTCCCTATTATAAAGGCAATGATTTCATCCAAGAGAGCTCCACTTTCATGACCTAATCACCTCCCAAAGGCTCCGCCTTCTAATACCATCATCTTGGAGATTAGGATTTCAACATTCGAATTTGGTGGTGGCAGTGACACAATCATTCAGACCACAGCAGTGATATATTTAATACATATATCAAAACTTA
>NW_021857481.1:0-996 GCF_006229205.1 Suricata suricatta
AAGATCATAGTGAGTTTTCCCAGTGCTGCATTCCATGCAATGCTAGTTCCAAGAAAAGGGATGATGAGGCGGCATTCCCTATCACCAAAGACATTTGGAACATATTCCATGCTTGATCTTCATTTAAAAAATTCACACTGCATATTAACATCTTAAAAGTTCTGAAAAGTCCTGCCGAAAAAAGAAACTTTATACATATCTCTCCAAATTATTTAACGAGGCCTGTTTCTTCATAGAGCACCCATTACCTCCTTTTAGAACATACACCATTGGAAATGCTATCCTAGACGCTTGAAAAATCTATTTTGCATTCTATATAAACTTCACACCTGTTGGGATAACCATTGGTGTTTATCATTGTTACTATTTCTGGAATGGCTACTTCTTGATTTTGGAATGAATTCCCTGTTGATTGAAAAATGCGGAATTTATTCCATCGCAGGGCCAAAGGAGATCTGTCTTGGAACATTCTATCATTTTATTTTCTGTGTTTTGTCAGTGTGGTTTGAAGACTATTATTTGCATCAGAACTATTTCTCCTGTTTCAGTTGGAAAGTAATGCAAAGTTCAAAGGATTCATTCATTCGTCATTTCTTCACTCTAAACGTATTAAGCCTCTAGGGCGCCTGGGTAGCTCAGTTGGTTAAGCCTCCGACTTTGGCTCAGGTCATGATCTCACGTTCGTGGGTTCGAGCCCCGCTTCAGGCTCTGTGCTGACAGCTAGCTCAGAGCCTGGAGCCTATTTCCAGTTGTGTCTCCTTCTCTCTCTGTGCCTCCCCCTCTCATGCTCTGTCTCTCTCTGTATCAAAAATAAATAAAACACTAAAAAAAATTTAAAAAAATAAATGTATTAAGCCTTGACTACATACCAGGACTTTGCTAGATACTTTATATACAGTATTTCAAGTTCTCATAATATTGAAAGAACTGTAATTATACCCCTTTCACAGATGTGAAACGGAGGCTAGCTGAGACTGAGTTACTCAAGACCACACC
>NW_021857482.1:0-996 GCF_006229205.1 Suricata suricatta
CTACTTTGAAGTTTACTTTTCCCTGCCGTGGGTTCATCCGATTCTAGGTATTCTTACATAACAATACACAGAGGGGTTCTTCTAGCCGGTACTTCATCCAAAAGTGATACCAGAATTTTCTTTGACTACTCTGTCTCACATGCCAAATCCAATCCATCAGCAAATTCTGTTGGCTCTCCTTGAAACGATACCCTCACTCTTTCCACCACCTCTCCTGTTCTCACTATTTCAAGCTATTTCATTTTGACTCTTGTAGTGACCTCCTGAAGATGGGCCTGCCTCTGCCGTGGGCTGTTTTCCATAGTAACCAGAGGACTCCTTCTACAAAGAAAGTAAGATTTGATCACTTCTCTATTCAAAACTTGCCAGTGGATTTCCTTGTACAAAGATTGAAATTCAAAGCCTTTTCCTACCATGACCTCCAAGGCCACATGACATCATACCTGGCTCCTCCCTAATACTATTTCTTATGATTGTCCCCTTGCTGACCCTGCTCCAGCCCCCAGCCTCTGGCTACTCCTTGAACACATAAGTTCTGCTCCACCTTCTGGGTCTTTGCAGTTGCTTTCTTGCCGAGAACACTCTTTATCCCAGACAGCTGCATGGCCTGTTCTCTCATTTCCTTCAGGTTTGTACTTCAGTGTCACTGCATCAGACAGGTCTTACATGACCCCCCTGTCTCAGGCTGCAGCCCGTTCCTTTCTATCTCTGTACTCCACATAGAAGTATGCACTTATTGCCATCTATACGTACTCTATTTATTGTCCTCCCCCACCCCTGCATTAGAATGTATGCACCATGAGAGCAGGGAATATGTCTGCTTTGTTCATTGCTCTGTCCCAAGACCTAGAGTTACTATAACTGTGTCTGTATTATAGCTAGGTACACAGTTAATATGTTGTTTCTATTTCATTTCATTCCATTTTGTTCCATTCCATTCCATTCCATTTTTTTTCATCACTACTGTCCTCTTTAATCTGTACCCCTTATCCCCCT
>NW_021857483.1:0-996 GCF_006229205.1 Suricata suricatta
ACTCTATAAAATAAAGTTCAGAAAATAAAATGCTGAGATAATTATATAATAATATCTCAGACCTTTCCTTGATGATATTCTATGAAAAATATTTGTTTGACAAGATCTATTCTTGCCCTTAGATTGTAAAGACAAAGGGAAGGAGAGTAACTGGTACAGAACCAGGAACACAATAATTTCATTCTTAATTCATGAATTCCTGGAGAAATTCACAAGTGAGGAAGTGCATGTCTCTTAGAGTTCATGTTGTAGGTAATAATATTTTGAATTGATTTCTTTGTCTTTAAAATAAAGAAGCTCACATAAGGAGTTGATACCTGATTTTCTAAGAATCTTATAAAAATAAGTGCAACATAACATAAGCATTGAGAAGACTCTTTCTATTAATGCAGGTTAGAATCAAAGGGGTTTCAGAAGACTAAGCATAGACAGTCTCCTCCTAACTCTAGGAAAACATTAATGATCAAAATCTTCTATAATGCTAATAACATGTGTAGAATTATTTGAGTGCAAGAATTGTGTTCTTCTAGCTCCTCCTTGAGAAGAAAGCACTTAAACCTGGAAAGCTTTATGAAAGAAAGTCATTTTCTAGCAATGGTGACTTTGTCATTCCCAAAGGACATCCGAAACAGGAAGTATTCCCTAATAGACAGTGAGGAGTTTCATGTACAATTAAAATGTCGCTCCCCAACTCTTCTCATCTGTAAAACATAACAGACATAATCAGTCAATATTGAAATATTTTATATGGGTTTTTCCTAAAGATTGAAGCCAAATATGTGAACTGCTTCTTGATTTTTTTTAATGTGAGAATTTTTCATGATCCATGGTTACCAGGAAATTCCGAGTTCCAAATGCGAGTTCATTTTGCTATTTCTATTTTATTTTCATTGGGGTATAAAAAAATCTGAAGGACATAAAGTGTATAACCTAGTGTGATGTACAATCACTTCCTACATTATTCCCAGGATCCATTGTGTCCCTTCTCAGTCATAG
>NW_021857484.1:0-996 GCF_006229205.1 Suricata suricatta
CTGGGGGTTATGTGGAAACCAGCTTGACAGTAAACTTAAAAAACAAAAACAAAAACAAAACCTGCTCTGTCCTCTGCGCCCATGGGAAAAGAGACCCAGTACTACGTGTTATGTATATATATATTTGTAAATATTTATTTGAGTTATTTCTCTGCCTGAAGTGGGGCTTGAACTCAACAACCTCGAGATCAAGAGTCTCACGCTCTACTGACTGAACCAACCAGGCACCCTGAAGTGTTGTGTTTTCATGATGATAAACAAGAGTGACGTTCCCATGGCTATGGGAGATCTTGCCTGATCTTCCACTTCTTTGTTTTATTTCCTTTCCTTTTCTTTTATCTTTTCTCTCTTACATTTTTCCATTCATTCATTCACAATTGAAGCTTTCCCAAGGAGCCCACCGGCTAGTGGGTAGACTAACAGGAGGATCGTATCTGTGATAAGATAGTAGTGCCAGTGTACAGTTCCTCGGTAGCAGGGGGGGAGGGCTGGAGGCAGGATGGAAGCTGCTGGAGGTAGCGGAGCAGAGAAGGAAGGCTGGACAGTGAGTAGGGGTGTGTTCTCGGGCTGGGCCAAACCACAGGGAGGGCTTTGGTGTGAGGCCGAGGAGGCCGCTCCTCTTGCTAAGAGTGACTGGCAGAGCCCTGACACCTGACCCAGGGTGGGGTCTGGGGAAGAGCCTGGAAGGAGCTGGAGATGGGCCCTCCTTAGATGCCATCCCTTGTGTCCCGTGTATGGGGCATGGGCAGTAGGGGATGGGGAGCCCCTGGAAGGCTTAAGGTGGGGGGATCTGTGGCCCTGAGCAGAGTGGTTGTCTGGCGTGGAGGGACCGAAGGAGGGACTTTGGTGCTAGAGAGGGTGACCAAGTCAGGAGGTGGAAGGGGTTGGTTGAGTCACTGGGACTTGGTGACTGAGTGAACAGTTGGGAGGAGAGAGGGCTGGGGTTACTGGGACTCTAGTTGCTCTGCATAGGGAGGGGAGGAGGACGCAGCCTGC
>NW_021857485.1:0-996 GCF_006229205.1 Suricata suricatta
CTTCTGGGTCCTGACGCTGCCCTCTGGAGCTCAGCTTATCACGGGAAGTGTAACAAGAGCGTAAGGGTCTAGCTTGAGGGTGTAGGAGGGGGAAATAGAGACACGGGCATTCTCCCGGTCCTTCCTTCCCGCTCTGCTCTGGGGACGGAGCGTCTTAGTCCTGCGTGCCTTGTGCCACACCGCTCCGACTTCCGCACTCCTGAAATCCCGGGATCTCAGCATTGGCTCCGATTTTGTAGATCACGTGTTCATTCAACGTTCCTTGAGTTCATCACCTACAGTGGCCGGGTGTAACAGTAGGCCATCTAGCCCACCCATATCCAGCATTTTAATCCTTCTATTGGACCCTATCCCGCAATGGCCACTGCGTTAATGACTTCACGGATGGAGAGGTGGCAGTTTCTAGCAGCCCTCATTCCAACCAATCTTTATTGGAAATAATTCTTTTCAAGCAAGCCGAAAGCTGTATCTCTTTAGCTTCCAGTTGTCCCCTTGGCCCCGTTCCCCTGACCCACACCCTACTCCCACCCCAGTCACTGCTGAGGCCACAGTGCAGGCCTTCAGATCTCTGAGAACAGCCTCCAGCTCCCTTCGAACCCAGCAACATGGCCACCATCTAATTACTCCTCTGAGGAGCGGGGTGGACTGTGGGACACTAAGCCTTTTGGATGTCAGGCAACTTAATCCCCTTGTAACTCTTCTCCCCACACTTATTTGAATCCTTTCCTGCCTAATCTCCAGTCTAGCACAAAGTCGCAGCCACCGAAGTTCTTCCTAAAAGCAGGTTCCAAGATTTCTGTCCTTGTCTGTGACAGACTGGCTTATATCCGATAAATGCCGCTATTAAAAACTTTTGAAAAGAAAAACAAAAAAACAACCCTTTAAAAATCACCAGAGAGCCACCAAGGCAGCCAGGACTTATTAGCCAAAATCCCAAAAAGAAGGGAAGGCACTCTACCTTCATGATTGCTTTTCCCTGGAGGCATTCGCTGGTTC
>NW_021857486.1:0-996 GCF_006229205.1 Suricata suricatta
AAGGAGGGAGAGAGCCCCAAGCAGGCTCCATGCTGTCATCACAGAGTTCAGTGTGGGGCTCAACACAGGGCTCCATCCAACAAACTTGAAGACCATGACCTGAACCAATTTCAAGAGTTGGAAGCTTAACCAACTGAGCCACCCAAGCACCCATACTAGAAGTATTAAATAAACTGGATAGTCTTACAATTTTTACAATGTCCAATAACAATAAATTGTGAGATACAGTTTGTTTAGATTAACTAAAAAGTCATTTTCTTGTTTAAAAATATACTAGTGAAGACACAAATTGCAATCACATGGCTTTCCACTAAATTGTCAAACACGTGGATGTTTGATGAGAGTGGGATCAGGTATCAACCTCCTATTTTTTCTTCTCTTTGGTCTCATATACACTAGTGTAGGTAGAAAAAAATTATCATTTGGATAATGATAGATTATCCCTAGATTCCAAAGTAAATATAAAATTTTCCTAATCTGTTTATTCTATTGATAATTTCAATAAAAAGTAGGGTAAATAAATAGAAGAGGCCGTAAGATGCCCGAGTTTGTGTTTTCATTCATTTCAGATATTTTGTTACTATTTCTATTAGGAAAAAATGCTTATGACAGCTAACACTTATTAATGCTTGTAATATACTTGGCACTATTCTAAGAACTTCATATTTTTATGTAATTTAATCTTTAGCATGAAGTGCATGCTTTGGTCAATACTCTTTTTAGATAAGAAAAATGAGACTTGGGAAATTTTTACAAATTGTCCAAGATCACGTTTCTGATAAGGAATGGAAGACAGATTTGGAAATTTAGCTGAATTCCGAAGTTATTCTACTGGCTATAATTACACAGTCTCTTGAATATGAAAATATACCAGGGAGACTGATTATCTTTCAACATAAAATAAAAATGTATTAAGGAATAATGAATTGGAAGTAGATTTTAGTGAGAATAGCAAATAAATTGATGATCAAGTCTTTACTAAAGTATCCAAGATCC
>NW_021857487.1:0-996 GCF_006229205.1 Suricata suricatta
ATAAAATTTAAATTAAGAACTTCAGCAAGATGGATGTTGTTATTTGGCTAGAATTAAAACCACCGATATCAAACTTATATTGATTTTTAGCATGTGTCCTGTTTGATGGTACAATTTCTCTTGCTCTTTTCTATATTTCAAATACTATGAAACTTTCACTCAGCTGGTGCATGATTATTTTGCAAGAATACTTTTTTATTTTATATGAAATCAATTCCTCTCGATTTTCAATAGTTTTACCAATTAAGTGTGTGCTACTTGGGACTAATGCTTTTATTAGAACACACACAAACATGAGCAGAGTAGTGTTTGTTCCCAAATATTAAAATCATAAAGAGTACTTTTCTATTAAAGTTTTTTAATTTTCACAAAACTGAAAAACATTCTATAGATTTTAAAAATAAGCCTACATCTCCAGATTTTTGTAGAAACTAACTTTGAGAGACACTGTATTGGAATGATTTAGTGATGTGTTAGTTAAATAATGTTAAGCAATGGTATTTTGCTTTGGTTTTTGTTTTTGCCATTTCTAATATATTCTTAATGTCTTTTTTATTCTTTTCTGCTTTCATGGTGGGTAGCGCCAGAGATGGTTGGTATATTATTTTCATAATAATTTTAAACAACTTACAATTCCTTACAGCTAAAACCTTAATATTTGCATGCTCTACTTAATAAATATTCAAACAGCAGTTTCATATGGATGTCTCTGATTATTAGTTGTGTTTAAAGAGGTTTTATAACCCATATTTTAAAGTTATTTTGTCAATGATGTAGTCATTATTGCCTTGCCCACCTCATTGCTTGTCAGTTTTTTTCTTTTTTTATTTTTTCTTAGTTCAAGATTTACTTGCAAGGTCACTTTAACTAAAGTAAAATAATATTTTCTCCATCTAAATTCTATGACAACTTTTGTTATTAATCTTGTAGGTCTAATTAACCTAATGCACACATTTGGCTATTATTTTTATCTTTGAATATAATGTAAAAACAGTA
>NW_021857488.1:0-1971 GCF_006229205.1 Suricata suricatta
GGGGAGACTGGGAAACTCTCTGCAGTGAAGAAGGACACTCACAGGAGTGCTTGTTGATTTCATGTAAACTGATTCTAGAGCCTGTTTTTGGAGGCGGCCTTATACATGTTGGGTCAACTGGAAAGTAATGGCATTGGCAAAATTAAGTAAACTGTGTAAGTGAGGAATATGTTACTTGCAGAACCTCAATGGACAAAAAGATGCTCTATTTGTATTGACATTCTATGCGCTAAGAACACACAATAAAAAGAAATCAGTAGCGGTTTCTTGACTGAGACAGAGATGCAAGAGCCCCAGGTTTACAAGTAATTTTCAGGAATTTAACAGAGGTGGATCTTTGCAGTACCTACGAAGAAATGAATTACCCACTTTTGTGAGTTCTTCTGTATATGAATCTCACTAATGCATGGGTGAACTATCTCCTCAGAGGATGATGTCGCCAATATATATCATACCTATGCTCCTGAAGAAACCTGGGTGCAATTAAGGCATTGCCTGCAAAGACTATGTGCAAAGGCAAAGAGTTGCTGGGATGTCCCATTGGTAGCCTGGTAAAGGTGTACTGTGCCCCTTCGGCGGGGAAGGCAAACTGTGGCTGAGGCTGCTGAAAAGAGAACTGGGAAGAACATGGGAAGCCAGATCCATAACCAAATATGTACTGGTTGTTATCTAGACGCCGCCAGTTATTTCAGGAACAGTGGTGTTGGGTTCTGGACAGATGGGCCGTAGCACTGAGGATGCGGTAATCCACTGTGAAGCGCCATCAGTATTTCCAGAACAGAGTAAACTGGAGTAGTAAACAGGCAAGAGTAGTGATAATCACGACTTCTCTAACAGGTCTTTACAATGCTTTGAACAGAGGTATACAGTACACAGGGAGCCCATTTGGTCAACCCAGATTGTAAGTGCCAGAAGTGTATACTCACTGGACCGGAACCTACCATGGGAAAGTCCTATGATTAGGTCCACGGGTGCTGTGACCAGGGAGATCTCAGGCAGTAGTTCTGTGGGTTAAGATAAAACATACCTAATCATCCCAAATGTCTCGGGGTGTTCACGCTGTTGAACAAAATACCATGGCCCAGGTGGCTTATGCGCAACAGAAACTTATTTCTCACGGTTCTGGAGGCCATCGAGTCCAAGATGAAGCAGTACTGGCGTCTGGGGAGGGCCTGCCTCCTGCTTCACTGACAGCTGTCCTTTTGCTCTGTCATCACTGCGCAAAAGCCAACTACTTCGCTGGAGTCTTGTGAGGGCTGTACCCCATTTATGAGCGCTCTGTCCTCATAACACTTCACACTCCAAAGACCCCACCTCCATACACCATCACACTGGGGATGCGATTTCAACATGAGTTGCGTGGAAACACAATGATATAGTCTACTGCACTCGATTTTATGGTCAGTAACTCCTCTAAGATTTTAGGGAATGACATGTTCAAATTGCTGGAATGCACAGATACAGCTGTAATTCAAGTCCTGTGTTAAGGCCGTGACAATTTGTCAGTGGTGCCTTTCAGAAGATATTTAAGTCAATTCAGAAACCATCTAGAGGAGGCACAAAAGTCAGTAAGTGCCTGTTAATAGTTTGTTGTATAAATTATTTTAGTATAGATTCCCAATTGGGATAATCTGTGTACCTTCTTTTATGTCATTTCATTGTTTCCTCTTCCTGTGTCTAAGTTCTTCCCACCCCTCATTCTTTCTTGCCAGTTCTTTCCATTTTGTTCGCAGTCAATATACCTCAGTGGTTTTCTGTTTTGATCAAATGTACAAGTTTCCTTCCCGAGACAGACTCCAGGCAGGATCTCCAGGCTCATGACCCCACTCCATGGCAATGGTTACTTTGTTTCACATGGATTAAGGACCCGGGCTTAAACTGCATTTGAATTATCCCCTTTGCTGTGCCACAGGGTGAGTGTTTCCCCTCGAAGCAGGAGGATGAGAATTATTCTCAACAGAGACACAGGCA
>NW_021857489.1:0-996 GCF_006229205.1 Suricata suricatta
TTCTGTTTGGAGTATCATTGAAACTACTGTATTGTAAATGACGGAAAATAATTGCATGTTAAAAAAAAATAAATTGTATAAAAAAATAAAAAAAATAAAAAATAAAAAGAAGCTGCCTCAGCTCTCTGGGCTTCCCTTCCCTCCACGAGAGTGGACCTGCAGGACGGCAGGGTTGTGAACTTCAAGATAAGGTGTGTGTTTAACATTAAATGCTATTTTTCAATTGTTTCTACTTAGACATCTGTTCCATTCCTCATTTCCCTTTAACTTTGACCACGCAAAACAAATTCCAACGTATAAAATTATAACATAGAGATAGGATAATAACAGGCAAACGGTTTCTACATTTGGGTACAATTTTCATTACATAGAATTGTGGAATAGACATTCATTTCTCTCATAAAATTAAATTCATAATAAAATATAGGACTTAGAGTGTGCTTTTAACATAACCTACATTTACAATTCTGGACTATACCATAGATATTTAATGAATGCTTGTTGGAATAGATTAATTTTAACTCAAAGCATATTAAACAAACTGATTTCGTAATCATTTATTTCCATAATATCTCTAACGCCAAACATCTGTTTACAAATTGCTTTGCACAGAAGTATACGTTAAATATATTACTGGCACAGAGCAAAGGCTTAGTAATTGTTAATGTAATTAATCAGGTGTGTTGGTTAAATGCAGCCTCTCCTACTGTGAGCTTTTTTGTGTCTTAGTTTAATGCTTTATTGTCAATTTATAGATTTAAGCTTAGTTTTTATTTTATCAATTTGCCTATAGGAAGTGCTTAGTAAGTGTTAATGAAAGGAACTTGAGGATAATTTAAGTGAAAATAGTAAGATTGCATTCTAAGGTATGTTGTAATAAGGTGCTTTGAATTTAAGTAAAGGAAAATATGGCTTCCTGAAAACAAAAATATTGGAATGACAGAGAAAAGGAAACTCTTCAAAAAATATAGGGAAATTGTATTATATGTCCTTTCA
>NW_021857490.1:0-996 GCF_006229205.1 Suricata suricatta
CCACCTGTCTACTTTCTCTCTATGGATTTACCTATTCTGGAAATTTCACATGAATGGAATTCTACAATATGTGATTCTTTGGGACCAGCTTCTTTTACTTAGCATAATGTTCTTGGGATTGAGCCATGTCATAGCATATATCAGTACTTTTGTTTAGATGTTTGTTACATTTTATTTACCCATTCATCAGTTGATAGACATTTGGGTTGTTTCCATTTTCTGGCTATTGTAAATAATGCTGCTATGAACATTTATTTACAAATTTTGTGTGGACATACATTTTCAGTTATTTTGGGTATACACCTAATAGTGGATCATGTGATAATTGGTCCTATAATAGTGGGTCATATGGGAATACTTAAGCTTTTGAGAAAGACTGTTGTCCACAAGGACTGCACCATTTTACATTCCTATCAGCAGTGTGTAAGGGCTTTAATTTCTCCACACCTATACCAACTCTTATTTGTTTTTGTTTTGGTAGCCATCCTGGCAGGTGTGTAGTGGTATATTGTGGTTTTGATTTGCATTTCTCTGATGACTAATGATGTTGAACATCTTTCATTTCATCTTTACATTATCAGCCATTTGTATATATTCTTTGGAGAACTGTTTATTCAGATCTTTTGCTTGTTTTTAAAATTGTGCTGTTTGTGTTTTTATTACTGTGTTGTAGGAGTTCTTTATATATTCTTATACATGAATCCTTATCCAATAAGAAATTATCAAACATTTTCTCTCATTCTGTGAGTGATTTGTTCACTTTCTTGATGATTCCTTTGAAGCCCATGAGTTTTTTGTTTTTTTTTTTAAATTATGATGAAGGCCAACTTACCTATTTTGTTGTTTGGACTTTTGATGTGCCATCTAAGAAACCATTGCCTAATCCAAGGTCATGAAGATTTATATCTATGCTTTCTTCTAAGAGCCTTACAGTTTTAGCTCTTACATTTAGGTCTTTAATCCATTTTGAGTTAATTTTTGTATAAGGTAGGGGTC
>NW_021857491.1:0-996 GCF_006229205.1 Suricata suricatta
TTGTCATTTTTTCTGTTGGCAAAATCTCCTCTTCATCTCCTTCCCTCTACAGAGATTTGCATTAATTTGTAAGGACAGTGTTTGCCCGTGTTTTTATTTTGAATGTCATATTAATACTGAAAACCCTTTTGGGTATCATAATGAAACAGATGATTTAACAAATTATCTTGATTTCAGAATCAAATTCTGCCTCATTGTTCAGGAAATTTCTAACCTATTATCACTGGACAATCTATCGTACTTAATTTCAATAGCAGAGTATCTTTGCAGAAGGGCTTTTGTATGCTTCCAGAGCTGCTATTACCGACTCTTCGATTTCTATTACACAGTTTGTCTGCTGTTTTTTCTCTCTCTGATTTGTAGAACTCAGCATTCTCAAAAAGGCAGATGTTGGCAGAGGGGTTGAGGATAGTCTGTCATAGTTGGACCGTGGCTGGGCTGACTCCCGCTGAAGGAGGGAAGGGATAGAGAGTAGAGTCCTTTTCTCTCACTGAGGGAGGGGTGGGTCCTAATGTTCGTTGCTGCTGATGCAGAACTCAGCTTAAATGATAGAGGACATGAGGGGGTGGCAGCAAGTACAAAACAGCGAAATAAATTACCATATATATCATGTTCTGGTGGGTAAGATAGAAGTGATGTGTGTAATGAATCAAAGCTGGAAGTAGTTCTGGTGTGTGGTGATAGTGAGGGAGACAGAGTTCTCTGCGGCTCAGCCTCAGCCTCAGAGGGCTGTGTGAGGAATATGTGAGTAAGCAGAAACCACTCACTGTAATGTGACAAGGGAGGACATTTGTGAAGGCACGGGAGACCTTTCGTTATTGTAGCAGGGATCTATTATTTCGCCAGCCCAGCACTCTGGTTTTCCTGTGGGGGATGTCTCTTCCCCTGCTGCAGGCGGCCTTGCATGTGCTCCATTATGGAGGCTTCCTCTCCCCTGCCAACACATGGGCATGTGACTCAGACCGGACCATAGTCTCCCTCTCTTCCTGAACTCGA
>NW_021857492.1:0-996 GCF_006229205.1 Suricata suricatta
GATGTATATTGCCTCTCCAAGTCCTCAATTATATAACCTGGGATTTCCACATTGTTTTTGACAGAAAAGTAGAACAAAAATAAGTTATGCAGACAAAATTTGAAACACATGATATGGAATTGAAAGGACTTGGTGATGAAAAAGTTGTCTGAGTTAGTGGTAATCAAATCTTGAAATAGATTTCTTCTTAAACAAGCAAACAGTTCAAAGTATTTGGCTATGCATCACTTGTTTCAAACTTGAAAAGATTGCACTGCTCCATTTCTCAACTACACTATATTTACAGCTGGACTTTGAAACTGATGCAGTAAACATCAGACTCTTATTCCAATCTTGAGTTATACTCTCCATTAAGCAGTCCCTGCAAGGCTCTGGCTACAGTATCACAGAGAGCAAGCAAGACTTTTTACAACTGAAGAAAAATAACAAGGTTTTGAAAACCATGGGCTGTTGCAATAGATGTTCTGCTTTTGTCATTCCAAAAGGATTAAGCTGTTTAGTTGTTGTTGTTTAGTTTATTTATTTATTTTGAGAGAGAGACAGTACAAGTGGGGGAAGGGGAAAGGGTGGGAGATAGATTCCCAAGCAGGTTTTTGATGGAGGGCTTGAACCCACAAAACCATGAGATCATGACCTGAGCTGAAACCAAGAGTCAGACATTTAACTGACTGAGCCGCCCAGGTGCCCCAAGGATTAAGCTGTTTTAATGTTTTAATGGTATAGAGCCAGCTTATATTAAACTCTGATTTCATATCTATTATCCAATACATGACAGGCTCTTAATCTATGTGGGTTATGAATACTTGTGTGCATCTGTTAGAAGCTATAGATCTACATCCTCAAAATTGTGACTGTCATTTCAGTGAGTGAACTCACAGACTCATAAATTCACTCATGGACCCCAGTTAAGAATCTCAACCCTAGGGGCATCTAGGTGGCTCAGTTGGTTAAGCATCCGACTTTGGCTCAGGTCATGATCTCACAGTTTGTGAGTTC
>NW_021857493.1:0-996 GCF_006229205.1 Suricata suricatta
CACTGACTTTCTGACTGGCCCTGCAGGAATGGTGGCGCTCTGCCCCTGGTGACACAGTCAGGGAGGCTGGACAGTGGGTCAGCACAATGCTCCCGGTGGAGCCTGGAATGACAGACACAACAAACTGAACAGATGCACTGAGATCATCCCAGTGTAGTGCCTGAGTCCAGCTCCGGCAGGTTCAGGAGTCCCTGAAGGATGGATGGTGTCAGCAGGAGGAGGATGAGAGAGTCACAAGTTTCTTTCTTGATCAACAGGCGGCATCTCTGCTGTGTCTGCTTTGGTTTCTTTTTTTTATTGACCAAGCAATAACATGACATCAGAAAATAAGAATTGATTACAGTGACTAATTTTGAGTGATAAGGTGCTTCAATCATAGAAAGTGTACAGAAACATGTTTTACTGAAGTGTTCTTTAAACCACCTCATTCATTCTTGGCGCCAGTCTCCCAGATTAAGAAAGTAGCAAACCTATCTTGTTTTGTATGGGCGGTTATTAGCCAATATTTGTAACTTTGTTTTTTAATTAACAAGATACAACCAATTCATGTAAGGTATATAGTGAAGGTGATTAAATTTTATAGCCAAGAATAAAACAGGATGTTTTTAGTAGGAAACAGAATTAACATACATATTATTAAGGCTCATAAAACTAATATTATAATAGAAGTTAAGTTGTCTAGTGATAGGCGAAGAGTTATTGTGATTGGCTTATAAACTATAAGAGAGAAAAAGAAAAGGAAATAAAATGTTTATTAACAAGTTGCTCAAGAAGGCCCTTTTTTGATGTAAGCACAATGGGGGCCCTAGGTATGGTGGCCTTGGACGTGGGTTTCCCACATTCTTATCCATCCTCATAACTGAAGTCAGTATAAGGGAGGAGATTTGTCGAATGTAGACTTTGTGAGGAGATTGTGTTCTGACATTATCTTCTACTTCTAACTCAATTTAGGCTCCAGTTTTCTTCGGACCAGACTCAAATGGACTATGTTTTTGA
>NW_021857494.1:0-996 GCF_006229205.1 Suricata suricatta
CCATTTCTTTGGGTGCATGGAAATCTTTGTGCTCATCCTCATGGCTTTTGATCGCTATGTTGCCATTTGTAAGCCCCTAAGATACACAACCATCATGAGCCGGTACGTCTGCAGCAATTTGGTAATTATAGCCTGGGTGGGATCTTGTATCCACTCTTCAGCACAAATTTTCTTGGCTTTGAGATTGCCTTTCTGTGGTCCCAACGTGATTGACCACTATTTCTGTGACTTGCAGCCTTTGTTGAAACTTGCCTGCATGGACACTTATGTGATAAATTTGCTAGTTGTTTCTAACAGTGGGGCCATATGCATGGTCAGTTTCATAATCCTGCTTATCTCCTATGTTGTCATTTTGTACTCTCTGCGAAACCACAGTGCCGAAGGAAGGCAAAAAGCCCTTTCCACCTGCACCTCCCACTTTATTGTGGTTGTCCTGTTTTTTGGTCCGTGTATATTCATATACACACGCCCACCAACCACATTTCCCATAGACAAGATGGTGGCTGTGTTTATACAATTGGAACTCCCTTGCTCAACCCTCTGATCTACACACTGAGGAATGCGGAGGTGAAAAGTGCCATGAAAAGGTTACGGTGTAGCAAAGTCTGACTTCTGCTGATACAGGATATCAGGGATTCTAATGTATATTTCCTTAACAGGTTGGTTTTCTTTCATGGACAGGAAAGATGCAATATTCTTACTGGGAGAAAATAAATTAAGAAAATTTAATTTAACTACAATTTTATATATTTAATTGAATTATTACAAATAAATATAATAAATATATATCTCTTATTTTGAGAGGATTGCATTACAATAGGGTAACTTAAAGATTGTAACCATTTTGAGTAACCTACGGTGCCTCTTAGTCGAAAACTACTGACAGCTGGCCATATGCAGGTGATAATTTCACTTCCTGTAAAAATTTGTCTTCAGACAGAAATGTACTGACTAGTGACAGAGTGATTTTGTGTTTGGATGTATGTGTGTGCAGAC
>NW_021857495.1:0-996 GCF_006229205.1 Suricata suricatta
TGGAGACTGAGACTGTGACTTATGCATCATCCTATCCAAAGGAAGGATATAAGAAAGGGAGGGAAGAGAGAGAGAAAAAAATATAAATGGAGGGAAGGGAGGGTGGAAGAGAAAGGACAAAGAAGGGGGCGGGAAGGAAGGAAAGATGCAGATGTGTTGCTGTCATTCCTATTCACCTGTCGGTTTTGGGGGCGTAACATCACATCATCAGGGGCAATGCCAAGCTGTGGAAGCCTCATCTTTCTCAGTAACTGTTCAATAGTTTATTACTTTCCTAGGGCTGTTGTAACAAAGCCCTACGAACTGGTTGACATAAACAATAAGAACTTATGTGTCACAGCTCTGAAGGCTTGAAGATTGAGATAAAGTATTTGCAGGATCGGTCCCTTCTGAGGGCTGTGAAGAAGAATCTGTTCCACACATCTCCCTCAGCTGCTGGTGGTTTGCTGGCGATCTTTGGTGTTTCCTAGCTTGGCTGGATGCATCACCCCAGGCTCTGTCCTCAAATTCACATAGTATTCTCATTGTGTGCATGCCTATGTCCGAATTTTCTCCTCTTTGTAAGAACATCAGGTACACGAGTTAGGGCTCACTCTAATGACTTCATTTCAACTTGATTATCCCTATTAATTTCTTTTTTCCAAGTAAGGTCATATTCTGAGGTATTGGGGGTTAAGAATCCAACATTTTGGGGGGATACACTCAGTCTACAGCAAATACCATGTTTTTGTTACAGTACAGAAACTTTTAGGCATTTGAAGTATGTGTCTCTTCTGCTGTCATAAACCAAAATAATTGAAGGTAATAGAGTTTAATGTTTCCCCAAGCCCAGTTAATATTTAAGATTTCTCTCTATCAGTGGCTATTTCTATCATTGAAAATAAACTTCTGTAATTTTTAGCAGGTCTACAGAAAATAAGGAGATGAACCTGAGGAGATGAAATATCCCTGACCCATTCTTTCTGGAGATTAGAGTTCAGTAGCATGTACTGGTTG
>NW_021857496.1:0-996 GCF_006229205.1 Suricata suricatta
CTGAGGAGTCTACCTTGTCTACCCTCTCCCCACCTTTCCCTCAGTCGTTATATGCAATCCATCTGGGATCTGGTTGATTCGTACTTCAGCCTGTCCTCAATCTGACCAGTTCCCTGCTGCAGCCAACTGGGCTGAGTCCCGTTTCTTGCCTGGATTACTGTAGAGGCCCCATTTCTGACTGGCCTCCCTGCCTCCACCCCTTGCCCTGGCCTCTCCAGTCAATTCTTCACACAGCACCCACTGTGACCTTAAAATATAAAGTTGGATCAGGTTCCTTCTCTGCTCAGATCTGTCTTCATCTCCCTAACATCAAAGTCAAGGTTGTTGCCAACAGCGGATAGATCCCTCCATGATCTAGTTCCTCTTTCCTCAGCTTCTTATCAGACTTCTTCTGCACGAGACCACTGTTAATCTACTTTAGCCACACTGACTTCTTAGCCAAGCCTCCAACACCCCATGTGCCCATTAGCCTCAGAATTCCTGCACTTGCTGTTCCCTCCAGACGGAATGCCACCCCCAGATATTCATGTAGTTTGCCTCTTCAAGTTTCTGCTCAAATGTAACCTTCTTATTGGGACCTACTCTGGGATATTAACACCTTATTTTTAAAATTCTATTTATTTATTTTGAGAGAGAAAGAGCACAAGGGGTGGAGGGGAAGAGAGAGAGAGGGAGAGAGAGAAAATCCCAAGCAACCTCCACGCTGTCAGTGCAGACCCCTATGTGGGGCTCAGACTCACAAACCGTGAGATCATGACCTGAGCTGAAGCCAGGAGCCGGATGCTTAACCCATTAAGCCACCCAGATGCCTCATTAACCACCCTATGTATTTCTTTTTTTTTATGTTTATTTATTTTTGAGAGAGAGAGAGTGCAGGGAAAGGGCAGAGAGAGAGGGAGACACAATCTGAAGCAGGCTTCAGGGTCTGAGCCTGACATGGGGCTTGAACTCACAAACTGAGATTATGACCTAAGCCGAAGTCAGATGCCTAACCGA
>NW_021857497.1:0-996 GCF_006229205.1 Suricata suricatta
CTGTTTTATTGGGTACTGAGTTGTATCCATTCTTTGTATTTTGGATACTCACCCTTTCTCTGATGTGTCATTTGCAAACGTCTTCTCCCATTCTGTAGGCTGCTGCCTTTTACTTTTGTTGATTGTTTCCTTCGCTGTGCAGAAGCTTTTTATCTTGATGAGGTCCCAACAGTTCATTCTTGTTTCTGTGTCCTTGCCCCCGGAGACGTGCTGAGCAGGAAGCCGCTGTGGCCGAGGTCAGGGAGGTCTTGCCTGTGTTCTCCAGGAGGCTTTTGATGGTTTCCTGTCTCACGTTTAGGTCGTTCGTCTAAATTGAATCTATTTTTGTGTGTGGGGCCGGGCAGTGGTCCAACCTCATCCTTCCGCATCAGGAGAAGGGATGGGGGCTGACTCTCGGGTCGGGAATGTGTGGAGTCGGAGCCGCCGACATCAGCATGTCCTGAACCGGGGCCGGTGACCAGGGCCCGGATGGGTGTGTGTGGAGGGCAGGGACGGGAGAGCGGGTCCTTCTGCAGGGCACACTCCTGTACTCAGAGGGTGTACCTTCTGTGACAGCAGAGTCCGGGTCAAAAGAGGCCGACACTCGTGATTTGCCCTCAGGTGGATTGCGAGGCGACCGAGCCCTCATTCAAGGCCACCCTGGAGGGCACCACCCTGGAGAAGGCTGTCGGACTTCTCCAGAGGGTGACCGGCTTCTGCTGCCTGTCTGTGAAGGTCAACATGGAGGGTACGCACCCGCCCCGTGAGGCCACCACTGGAGACTTGAGCCACTGAGCCTGGGTCTGCGGCCCCCGGCGGCACGGAGGCCCGCCCACCCAAGGACCAGGCTGTGCCCCGAGTCGGCAGAGGCCCCCGGGGCAGCCGGGATCTCCCGACCACGGACTCTAACACCGAAATGGCTCCAAAGACACTTGGCGGGGCGGGGCAGGGGGGTTTCCTTCCTTGCTCTCCCATTCCAGACCCTTCCTCGTGTGGGATCGTAGCCCCTGGCTTATC
>NW_021857498.1:0-996 GCF_006229205.1 Suricata suricatta
CTTGATGGTAGATATGAATGCTCAGGCTCTTTCTGATTAACAGGTATGTTAACATAGTTCTTGTTTAAAATAAATTCAACTGTTTTTTTTTTTCCTACAGGATAACATTTTTAAGCTGGAGGACTCACATTTTGAAAATGGCCGTGGGAAGAGTCCATATGACCCTAAACTGCTGACAGCATCTCTTTTAATAGGTGCGTAAGTCCACAGTTAAACAATTAATTTTCTATAGATAATAACCAGGTTGCTTTTTTAATATACCAAGATTTTCCATTATTAATCACAAACTATTTTAGGAGGATGTCAATTGAGATATTTTCAAATATTTTGAAAATGAAAAAAAAATACTAAATGCTGCTTTGTTTACTATACTGTCTAGTCTGTGATTCTTCTTAATCAAAATGGTTTAATATGTGTCCTTAAAATTTCCTGCTCTGTCACTATGTATCCCCACTAAGACTTTAAAATTCTTATTCTGTGAATAAATCGTTTTGGTTTCCATTTTATATAAAAGAGGAGTTTCAAGGGAGAGATTTGGCAAGTCAGAAGGAAAGAATGAGATTGTCTTTGTTCATTGTAATTACAAGATTTGTCACACTCAACGTTTGGATAATTTAATCAGTACAATCCGTTTTAATGGTCAGACAATTGGCAGAGACCCTGTTGTGTCATCTCGAATAAATGAAAGACTTCTGTATTCATCTTTTTTTGTTTGTTTCTTTTTTACTTTATGCCACTTTTTAAGAAATAACAAAATATTTAATGTATTTCCTCAACACTTTTCTTTGACCATCTTTTCTGGTTGTCTTCTTCCTTCTTTTCCTTCAACAATGTAAATGGGTGGAGGATCCTTAGTCATAGCTCAAAGGATAGAAATAGGAATATCAAAGTCAGCAAAAGATGGATAAAACTTTAGTCTACATTGAAAAATAAAAAATTCTTTCCACATACTTTAATCATCTTTAAACTATCACTAAATAAACACATGAGCAAAAA
>NW_021857499.1:0-1971 GCF_006229205.1 Suricata suricatta
AGAAATGTCCTATAACATTAAGACTGATGAAATTGTACTGAAACAAATGATTGATAGTCCTTTCTTGGTATAATTTAGAAGAGTAGCAATCCTGTTTTCTTGGAAGTTTCAGGAACACCTTTCATCTCTTTCCTTAGACTTTATTTCCTGGTTTGAAAACAGAAGGTCAATGCCAACCAAAACAACTATAAAGGTGCTATTTTTTTTTAAAGCAGCTAGAGTTCTGGTGGACTGTATCCTGGTAGCTGTAATACAATAAAATACTAGGAATAGAAAAAGATAAGTATAGAGCTAGAAAACATAGTATATATTAAGTCTTATAACTTAATATGTAGTCCATCTATACAGAGAGTTGGCAAAATAAGTGTAGGAGCTCATTTCAAGTCACTATAACCTCCACTAACTGAATATATGGCCGCCAGAAGAAGTTGGGAGGAAGTTCATGCACCTCAAAGCACTGACCATGTCTAGATCTGAGGAAGGGAGAATATTTGAATGTGTTAGAGTTGGGGGAAAGGGTAATACATACAACAATTTGTCTCATGATAAACACTGGATTTGAATAGCTCTCTGTTTCATTGAGGATGAATTTGATGAAAACAGTAGTTTAAGGGGGAGAGAGGAGTTGGAAGGCCATATGATTATGCAATCCAGAGCAAATCATAAAAAAAATTAAAGAGTAAATATCCATGTCCACAAGGCAATATTCTAAAACTCTTTGATATCTTTAATTAAGGTCACAGATAACATCTGCTGCCCTCAGGATCAAAGACGAACTCCATACAATTGCTATTAAAACTGTCCTTTGGTAGACCTCACTGACCAAGAGACAATTTTAAAACCCCTTTATGGAGTAGCAACTGACATCTACAAGAAGAGAGCATAAGATGAAAACAAAGTGGATTGAAATAAAAATGGAGTTGGATATCATCAGAACACTGGAAAATACCTTTAAGAGGTAATTTAGGCCATAGAAATTCATTTTGTAATCTACACAGATAATTAATTTTTAGATGGTGATTTTATTCATTGATTCTTTAAGCAAATATTATTGAATGCTCACTCTACCAGAGACTTGCAAGCAGTGACCAAGATACAACAATAAACAGCAGAGTTTAGGTCTCTGATCTTAAAATTCATTTTAAGATTAGTCCTTAATCTTGTGTGGCAATGAGTAGTTCAGACACAAATTCAAAAAGACTTGATAATGATAAGTGCTAGAAGATAAATTGTATAATAGAAAGTAAATGAGTAACCACTCTAAGCATGGACTGTCTAAGGGAGATTTCTCTGAGAAAATAACATAAAACTGAGACACAGATGGCAACAAGCTGGTATTTAAGAGTGAAGGAGGGAAATTCTAAAATAATTTTTTTTTTTTTAGTGGCAAAATCCTGTAGGTAGGAACAAGCTTGGTGTGTTCAAGAAATGGAAAGAAGACTCGTATGGCTGAATCCTAGTAGTGAAAAAGAAACGTGTTAAGATATAACTGGAGCCAAAGTCAGAACATGTTGAGTTTTATTAAGTCAGGACAAGAAGCATGGATATTATTCTAAATATTCTGGAAGACATTGGAGTTCTTAGTGAGTGAGCTGATCTGTGTGTGGGCTTGAATTCCACAGAAAGCAGACTCTGAGACAAAGTTTAAAGGTGGGTGCTTTTTGGGAGAGTTTGATCCCAGGCAGCAATTGAGAGGAACATAAGAGCAATTCAACGATGAGGCAGAATGCAGCAACACAGACATTTTAAAACTACTGACAGCGAATGACAAGCTAGTTAAAGAAGAAATTGCTAACACAATTACAGAACAATTTAAAAAGTAAAGAAAATAAAATGAATACAGTATAAGGTGAAATAAAACAGACCTTACACATAAAAATTTTCTAGTGTTAGATGTTTCTATTTAAAAACAAAATTAAATTAAATTATTTAGCAGAAGAAACCATTCAGAAAAGTCCTCAGGAAAGTAGC
>NW_021857500.1:0-996 GCF_006229205.1 Suricata suricatta
TCAAATGGCTATTTTTCTAGGCAGGACATTGCAGTGCCTTTCATATGTTATTTTGCATCATTGTGCTCAAAAGGGATTATAGTATCAGTGCTTTCCAAACTCATGGGCAGCACCCTCATGTCACAGGGCATCTGGCAGGACTAGTGCTTCACGGACGGTCTTCTAGAAACACTGACTAGATGATGTGGAACAACCACAGATAGAGATGAAGTCACTGAGGATGGAGGTGCAAAACTTCAGAACTGGGTAGGCATTCGAGGTACTCCCTTCAGAAACAAGATTCTGGGAAAGAGGGGTGCCTCTGAGGGGGCATGGTTGAGGCCAAACCTCACTGTCGTCTTCAGGAAGAATTAGGCATCCTGAAGTAGCAGACAGTGAGAGTCAGAAGTCCTCACTTTTGGTTCCACCTTTAGACACTCAGGACTATGTGTGAAGGTTATCTCTGCATTTTAGGCCTCAGACTCCCATTTATAAAACTCCTTAACTCCTAGAGCTGTTGCAAGTTAAAGGAAGGAATGAATCTGACCTATAAAGCACCACGTTAGCTGAAATGGATTGCTGCTGCTGCTGCTGCTAAGCTATTTGATGGCCCAGACACGTGGCTGTCCCCATCCTCTCTAACCAGGGCAAGCATCCACTGAAGTGAGTCAGGGCCCAACCCCCTGAAGGTCCCAAGGGTGTCACTGGAAGAGGGAATTCTGAGATGCTCCCCTCTCCTCAAAGGAATACTGTGAATGCTTCAAGGAGGAGTTTTTCCCTCATAATCCATCTGGGGAAAGCTTGAAGGAGCCCCCCGGTGTTGGAAGGTGGTACAAAGCTCATGGCTCTTCAAATACCTGGCAGGAAATTTGGCTTATTCAAGTCTTTCTGGATAGTTTCCAAAACCTATGGAAATGATGGGTACTGTCCTTGGCTCTAAGGGAATGCAAAGACTGGGGGATTTCAGTCTCCAGCTTCAGGGAACTGGTCCCACGAATAGGGGTAGGGACATTTCAA
>NW_021857501.1:0-996 GCF_006229205.1 Suricata suricatta
GATAGGCCTTGTGAAGACACCGTGAGAAGGTGGCCATCTGCAAGCCACTGAGAGGCCTCAGAAGACATCAACCCTGCTGACACCTACCTTGTGCTTGGATTTCTAGCCTCCAGAACCGTGAGAAAATGAATTTCTGATGTTTAAGCTGCTCAGCCTGTGGCACTTGTGCCCGAGCAAATGAATGTAGTCCCGAGCAGCCCTCCACAGGCTCACCTTTGCCTCAATCCAGAACAAAGAGTAGGAAGTGTTTCTCTGTCACCATGCCACACACCACCATGCAGATCTGACTTGTGGGGTGTTCCGGGGTGCCACCAGACAAGAGATGCTGAGCCCGGGGGCAGCAAGAGAGACGTGGCTTCCAGAGAAGGAGCATGATGTAGTGACAGCACCTGCTGTGCCCAGTGGAGCGGCAGCAGCCATTTCCAGGAATGGCTGCCATGTAAACAGTAGTGGCAGAGGAAAGCAGAGCCAGCCGAAAAGCAGGAGGAAGTGGCTGTGGCCAGTGGAGTGGCACCGAATTCAAGAAAGGGCTGCATATGTCACACATGCCTCTGGAGATTCTAAAAATTCATAAGAGGGGGAATTTTTAGGAAGCTGGGGCTCATCCATCAGCAGTTTGGGGAAATGAGCCAGAAAAATTAGGTATCAATATTAGCACTCCCGCATATGTACCCGGAGGGTGGTGAGGCTCAGGGAAATCGCAGTTCCACACAGTTGACCCCAGAGCAGATGTCGATGAAGATCTATCGAAAGAAGCGAAAGAAGATGCATGGAAGGAATGGACTGATAGGCAAATAATGGTGAAATGGGATGATAAAAAAAAAAAAAAGAACAGAAGGATTTGTGCACGAAGGACCCAGGCAAGGCAGATGTAAACTGACCCAAACACTTCCTGAGGTTATTAAAGACACCCTAAGTAAAAGGACTCTGTATGTAGGACATGTTATGTATACGGTTTATTCAGTAGAAAAGCTCAACTCTATTCGAGATAGAGGA
>NW_021857502.1:0-996 GCF_006229205.1 Suricata suricatta
TTGTTTTCCAAGGGAAAATCAAAGGCTAAGTCTGGGTGTCTGTTTCTGTGGCACAGAACTTTCCATGGCAGCAATGTGCCTCTGACATTCTTTGATGCTCACAGACTGGTCTGTCCAGGCTTCTCTGAAGACATCTAGTAAGCACCAGGTGCTGTGTTAGTTTGCTAGGGCTATGCTAACAAAGTGCCACAGACTGAGTGGCTGAAACAACAGAAATCTATTTTGCTGCATTTTTAGATGCTGGAGGTCCAAGATCAAGGCATTGCCAGCGTTGTTTCCTTGGCGGCCTCTCTCTTTGGCTTGCAGATGCCTGTCTTCTTGCTGTGCCCTCACATGATATTTCCTCTGCATAAGCATGTCTGTGTCTAATCTTCTATCTTCTTAAAAATATTTATTTTTGAAGGAATGAGAGACAGAGCATGAGGGAAGGGGGATGGAGAGAGAGAGAGACACATAATCTAAAGCAGGCTCCAGGCTGCAAGCTGTCAGTCAGCACAGAGCCTGACATGGGTCTCAAACTCACTAACTGTGAGACCATGAGCTCAGCTGAAGTCATATGGCTAACTGACTGAGCCAGACACGTGCCCCCAATCTCTTTCTATAAGAACACCAGTCACGTTGTGTTCAGGCCTGCACATATGATCTCATTGTGCCTTAATTCCTTCTTTAAAGGCTTTATCTCCAAATACAGTCAGATTCAGAGGTACTACATGCGAGATTGTAACATATGAATTCTGGTGGGACACAGTTACGGCCAGAACAAATGCTGACCCCACACTCTGTTCTATCAGCCTATCAGCTGTGGGCTAACCAGAACTACCTATATACTGCATTGTAAAAAAGCAGAACAAAACAAAAACAACACCTTTTTATATCAACCTACCAAACTATCAATATAGAAAGCAAAGGTAGCATGACATTATTTGTTCTCATGAACTTCAGTTTGTTCCTAGTGAGTGCTAATGATAGGCTACTACATGCTCACAGTGCATGCTT
>NW_021857503.1:0-996 GCF_006229205.1 Suricata suricatta
TATCCATTCGTTCTTCAGTGGACACTTAGGCTGTTTCCGTGTCTTGGCTATTGTAAATACTGCTGCAGTGAACATGGAGATGCATATAATTTTTGAGTTAGTGTTTTCATTTCCCTTGGATAAATACCCAGAAGTGAAATTGCTAGGTCATATGGTAGTTCTATTTTTAATTTTTAAACAAAGTTCTAGTTTTATTGGGGACAGAAACATGCCCAAATAAAAGATGACATTCTCGAACCTCTTTTACAGCTAAGTGTGATGGTGTGCCTGAGTTTTGAGCAATGAGAAGTTACATGAAGTAATTGATTTAGATTTCCTGGATGGTTCCTTTAATAAAGTGACAGCAAATGGCATTACACTTCAAGTTGTCTTTATTCCTTGCTCCTTGAGGCTGCCTGAATCATGCATGTGATGGCTACCATGGTTGACCTTGAAGACAGAGGCCCCATGCTCAGAATGGTGGAGCAGAAAGAGAGAAGGAGCCTGGGCTTCTAGTGACCATATCAGCCATGGACTGCTCACCTCTGGTTTTTTCATGAAAGAGAGAAGTAAACATATATTTACTCAAGCCTTTTGTGCAACCAAAAAGAACCAGTTTTATTTAGCTCCCCAGCCCTAGTATCCCTTTTAGCTATCTCCTTGAGGTTCATTTTAACAAATTTTACTGTTACAGAACCAGGGCCACAGCATTTTGCACGAAACCACTCTTTTCTAGAATACCTCTTTTCCAGCCTGGCCATGATCACAGAACCCTCCCCTAAATTCCCTTACCGAATTCACAGTTGTTGATCCTATTGTAGAGCAAGCCCATGGGGATGTTCCAGCCAGCGGTTCTATCTACTGCAGTGTGGCAGGACTTCTTGCCTTTCAGAGTGTTCCAGGTGAGGGAGGTGTCTGCTGATGCTTTAACCACGGCCACAGCATAATATCCTACAAGAAAGACACAAAAAAGAAAGTATTAACACCCCTGGGCCTTCCAGAGTATCTGTCTGCAAT
>NW_021857504.1:0-996 GCF_006229205.1 Suricata suricatta
GAAAAGCATCCATAACTCCTTACTGAGGACCAGCTTACTAAGCTGGGTTGATGAAAAACAGAAGAAAAGTCTTTGTTTTGGTTTTAAGAGCTTGGTCTTTTCTCAAGAATGTTGATAGGAGCCATAAAAGGGAGATAATCCCTTTTACCTCATCACCTGCTCAATTTCCCAAGGACTTGTTATGAAATAAGATGCCTCTGTATCCCTTCCTTGTTTCTCAGTCTCAGTGTAATTGACACAAAAAATCTTATCCACTGACTGTATAATCTCTAGTGAAGGGGTCTATGGATTCCAATATGCCATACTTTTTACATCAAGAGGCATTCAAAACATGAAAAATACAAATAGCAGAGTTACACTCCACCCTAAATGACTAAAAATTAGACAGATACAGGAAGTGATCACTTGCAGTGTTCTAAAACTAGCAGGACAAAACTCATTCTTTGCATTTGGCTTAAGAGACTAATACATTAAAAAATATATTTGTTAATGGGTATTTACACAAAGAATACCCCAAAACATTAATTCAAAGGGATACATGCACCCCTATATTTATAGAAATATTATTTACAATATCCAAGAGCTGGAAGCAACCCAAGTGTTTATCGATTGATGAATAGTAAAGAAAAAGGAGATGTGGTCTATATATGAATATTATTCAGCCATTCAAAAAAAATGAAATCTTGCCATTTACAATGACATGGATAGAGCTAGAGAGTATAATGGTAAGAAAAATAAGTCAGAGAAAGACAAATACCATATTATTTTACTTATATGTGGAATATAAGAAACAAAACTAACAAGCAAAGTGAAAAAATTAGAGAGAGAGAGAGAGAGAATCAAAGCAAGAAACAGACTCTTAACTATAGACAATAAATTGATGGTTACTATACGGGAAGTAGGTAGGGATTGGGTGAAATAGGTGATGGGGATTAAGGAGCGCACTTATGGTGAGCACTGGGTGAGTATGGAATTGTTAAGTCACTATATTGTACA
>NW_021857505.1:0-996 GCF_006229205.1 Suricata suricatta
TGAAAATGAACTGAGAGTTGAAGGGGAAGGGGGAGGGGAGGAAAGAGGTGGTGGTGATGATGGAGGGCACTTAAGGGGAAGAGCACTGGGTGTTATATGGAAAACAATTTGACAATAAAATATTATGAAAAAAATAATAAATAAATAAAACATTTAAAAAATTTAATCTGATATTTTATGTTTACTTCAAGTAAATTGTGGGGGGCAGATTTATGAGTAACAAATTTTGAGTTTTGGAATGGAATACAAGAGTCATTATTTTAAAACTGTTGCTGATCTGAGGACAAGTTGTTAGTTTCTGTCAAAATTTAAAATGTACAGATCTTTTAACCCAGCAACTTTAGGGATTCCAGGCTACAGATGTGCACACAATAATGGCCCCAAAATGCATGAAAAAGTTACGTGTGGCAACTTTATTTGTAACAATGAAAAATCAGAAACTATCTAAATGCCTAATTTAGGGTCTGATTAAATACCATCATAATTATGGAATACTTGGGAACTCTGACACAGTAAAAGTTTTTCTATATACTATATACCAGAAGCATTTGTAAGATAAAGTGAAAACAGATAACCACTCACAAAACAAAAGCAAAAATAAGGTCCAGACAGAATACATACTACCTCTTAATTTTGTAATATCATATGTAGATAGACATATATCTGAGCTGTCTGACTTCGGCTCAGGTCATGTTCTCATGGTTCATGGGTTCAAACCCTGTGTTGGGCTATGTGCTCAAAGTTCAGAGCCTGGAGTCTGCCCCAAAATCTATGTCTCTCTCTCTCTCTCTGTCCCCCCCCTGCTTGTGCACTGTCTCTCCTAGTCTCTCAAAAATAAATAAACATTAAAAAAATTAAAACAATATAGGTGCAAAGGATCTAAAATGGAACTTACTTTTCACTATGCATCGTTTGAAATTTAGTTTTTATCATATATTTTAAAATATTATCTAATAAGCAGTTTTAAAACATTCCATTTAGAAGCAAATGCATTAA
>NW_021857506.1:0-996 GCF_006229205.1 Suricata suricatta
TTGTCATTTTTTCTGTTGGCAAAATCTCCTCTTCATCTCCTTCCCTCTACAGAGATTTGCATTAATTTGTAAGGACAGTGTTTGCCCGTGTTTTTATTTTGAATGTCATATTAATACTGAAAACCCTTTTGGGTATCATAATGAAACAGATGATTTAACAAATTATCTTGATTTCAGAATCAAATTCTGCCTTATTGTTCAGGAAATTTCTAACCTATTATCACTGGACAATCTATCGTACTTAATTTCAATAGCAGAGTATCTTTGCAGAAGGGCTTTTGTATGCTTCCAGAGCTGCTATTACCGACTCTTCGATTTCTATTACACAGTTTGTCTGCTGTTTTTTCTCTCTCTGATTTGTAGAACTCAGCATTCTCAAAAAGGCAGATGTTGGCAGAGGGGTTGAGGATAGTCTGTCATAGTTGGACCGTGGCTGGGCTGACTCCCGCTGAAGGAGGGAAGGGATAGAGAGTAGAGTCCTTTTCTCTCACTGAGGGAGGGGTGGGTCCTAATGTTCGTTGCTGCTGATGCAGAACTCAGCTTAAATGATAGAGGACGTGAGGGGGTGGCAGCAAGTACAAAACAGCGAAATAAATTACCATATATATCATGTTCTGGTGGGTAAGATAGAAGTGATGTGTGTAATGAATCAAAGCTGGAAGTAGTTCTGGTGTGTGGTGATAGTGAGGGAGACAGAGTTCTCTGCGGCTCAGCCTCAGCCTCAGAGGGCTGTGTGAGGAATATGTGAGTAAGCAGAAACCACTCACTGTAATGTGACAAGGGAGGACATTTGTGAGGGCACGGGAGACCTTTCGTTATTGTAGCAGGGATCTATTATTTCGCCAGCCCAGCACTCTGGTTTTCCTGTGGGGGATGTCTCTTCCCCTGCTGCAGGCGGCCTTGCATGTGCTCCATTATGGAGGCTTCCTCTCCCCTGCCAACACATGGGCATGTGACTCAGACCGGACCATAGTCTCCCTCTCTTCCTGAACTCGA
>NW_021857507.1:0-996 GCF_006229205.1 Suricata suricatta
GTTACTTTTGGTGGGACCCAATCACAACATTTAGAGTATTGACCAATCACAGAGTGGGCCCAGCACCCTCACATAGGATGTGACTAGTCTTAGCCTCCATCTTTAGGCCTGCCCTTAGAAATGTTAAGGGTGTTAGCTGGCCTTTCCTGATTGGGTGTTACAAGGGTGGTCCCTCCTGCCTTGGGCAATGTGTGCCCTTCTATTGTCTAATGATTCTGAGAAACTAACACCTAGGCCGCCAAGTTCAGAGGGAAGCTTGAAGCCTGTCATGGAGTCAGTTTGGTTCAGACCTGCGTCCTTACAATAGTTTTTCTTCATTTGTTTTTTCATGTGAATGAGACGTATTTTCTTGTTTCTTTTTAGTGTTTCATAGAGTTTTGTTGAAAACTGAACATTTTTAATATTATAATGTGGTAATCCTAGAAATCAAATTCCTCCCTCTTTCCAGGGTTTGTTTTTGCTACTCGTAGTTTTTAGTTGTTTGTTTAGTGACTTTTCTAGACTACTTTGATGGAGACTATATTCTTTGTCATGTGTGATCATAAGATCTCCTGGTTAGCTTAGTATTCAGCTAGAAAAATTTGACAGACTTCCTTAAATAACTAGAGACAAAACAACAACAACAGAAAACTATGTTGATGTACACTCCTTCCGGGCTTTTAGCCAGGCTGTTTGTATCTCTGCTTTGTCCTTCACTTTCCACTTGTGTGGAGCCCAAAGATCAGTCAAAGATGAAAATCTAGGCTTTTTCTAAACATGGTTCCAACCTTGGGCATGCGTGTGTTGTAAGGATGCAGGTCTGAAACTGACTCCATGAAACAATAGAAGGGCACACATTGCCCAAGGCAGAAGGGATCACCCTTGTAACACCCAATCAGGAAAGGCCAGCTAACACCCTTAACATTTCTAAGGGCAGGCCTAAAGATGGAGGCTAAGACTAGTCACATCCTATGTGAGGGTGCTGGGCCCACTCTGTGATTGGTCAATACTCTAAAT
>NW_021857508.1:0-996 GCF_006229205.1 Suricata suricatta
TCTAGGAAGAATTTTAAAAAATGAAAAAATAAAGAAAAAGAAACAAAAACACTCTTAAGTAGAGAACAAACTGGTGATTATGAGAGGGGAAGTGCATAGAGGGATGGGTAAAACAGATAAGAGGGACTAACAGTACACTTATCTCAGGATCTCCTGAGAGGAGGTTGTGGGGGATGGGCTAGATGGGTGATGGTGATTAAGGAGGACACTTGTGATGAGCACAGGGTATTGTATGTAAGTGATGAATCACTAAATTTTACTCCTGAAATTAATATTACACTGCATGTTAACTAAGTGGAATTTAAATAAAAACTTGAAATAAAAAATACACTTGTCTTGCTGAAGAATAGAATGGTTAAATCATTGTATTGTACACTTAGAACTAATATAACACCTATGTTAATTGTACTTGAAAAAAACATAAAATCAATATCAATTTATATACAATGTTAATTATAGTAGTAATAGTTCTAGGCAGTAAGATTACGAATGGTTTGTATTTTAAGTTTAGTTTTCTTTTTCTTTCTTTTTCTTTTTTTTGTTTGTTTGAGAGAGAAAGCAAGCAGGGGAGGGACAGAGAGAGGAAGAAAGCGAGAATCCCAAGCAGGCTCCACACTGTCAGCATGAAGCCTAATGCCAATGCCCAATGCCCAATGACCTAAGCCAAAGTTAAATGCTTAACAACTGAGCCACCCAGATACCTCTGTATTTTCATTTTTTGATTTTTAGATAGTAAACATGGATAATTTGGGTATTATTTATTCAGATAGTTTTTGAAAGTAATGAAAATGAATATAGAATTACAATAGCAATAGAAATTAAGAAATAAAGCATTACTTTGTGCTACTAAAGTTTTTACATAGATCTATGATTTGTTTAGAGACATCTTTTAATTTAAAATGGCACATAGCAGTAAATCTTCCTTGATTATATGAAATTTATTTTGTTCTAAAATAAGTTTTATCATTTTTTTAATTATTCACATTCAGGGGAGAT
>NW_021857509.1:0-996 GCF_006229205.1 Suricata suricatta
TAGTACTAAACATAACCAAGGATGTAAAAGACCTATATGATGAAAACTATAGAAAACTTATGAAAGAAATTGAAGAAGACACCAAGAAATGGAAAAACATTCCATGCTCATGGATCAGAAGAATAAATATTGTGAAAATGTCATTACTACCCAAAGCAATCTACACATTCAATGTAATCCCCATCAAAATTGCACCAGTGTTCTTCTCAAATCTAGAACAAGCTATCCTCAAATTCATATAGAACTACAAAAGACCCCAAATAGCCAAAGTAATATTGAAGAAGAGAACCAAAACGGGAGGCATCACAATCCCAGACTTTAGCCTTTACTACAAAGCTGTCATCATCAAGACACTATGGTATTGGCACAAAAACAGACACATAGACCAATGGAATAGAATAGAGAACCCAGAATTGGGTCCACAAAGGTACGGCCAATTAATTTTTGACAAAACGGAAAAGAGTATCCAATGGAAAAAAGACTGACTCCATGGTAACTTTAAATTAGACTTACCTCTTCTGGCCATATGATTGACAGTGCTGAAAAAAAATCTGCTTTTGGATCTTGTAGGAGCTCCAAAGGGAATATTAGGTTTCTTTAGTTAATAAGGGACTGATAAGTAAGACAGGGATGAGCAAACCCATTTGTAACTTCAAATTGGTAAGCCACCACCATGACAAGAGCACCAATCTCGGTTCTAAAAATGAATATAATGCAAGAAAATTATACAATAATATATTCCTTCAGTCTAGCCGCCCCAGCCTGCGGGGTGGTAAATCCTTGCGGTCCGTTCCTGAGGGAGGGAGAGAGAGTAGGGCAGGAAGGGGAGCACAGAGAGTGAGGCAAGACAAGCGTTTTCCGATCAAGCCCCCGTTTATTAAGAAAATAAATCACACCTATATAGGATTTGGGGCGGGAAACTGACCAAGGTTGGTTGCCAGATAACAGAGTCAAATGATTATTAGAGAAAGGGGAAACCAAAACTGAAACTCCGAA
>NW_021857510.1:0-1971 GCF_006229205.1 Suricata suricatta
GGCTTTAACAGAAGCTCATTTCTTCCTCTTTGGAGGCAATGAAGGGGCAACAGTTATGGCGTTATTTTGGCATGCCGGCTAAGAGCCCCGAACAGCAACATGCCATCAAGTTCAATAATGCCTGTGTGTTCTCAAGGAAACACACACACACACACACACACACACACACACAGAGCCATATTTTAAATAAATTCTACAATGAGCCACCTGTCTGTTAAATATGATTACACAACTGTAGTGTAAGATACCTTCTGACTATTCCTTTCCATTTCCTTTTTATAGAAAAATTGGAAGCCACCTGTGGATCCCAGACCACATTATGACCCCCTTCCTGGCTTCTTTCCAGACTCAAAAACAAGTGGCATAATTGCCAGTCTAGGTTCAAGGCTTTCCCACCACCCGAATAAATTACCAACCAGTGAAACGGTACACAAAAGCACCTGCAAATCATATAACTTGGTCAATCACTTCAAAACCTCTCTCTGGCTTTTTGCAGGCTGGGCTTCACGCTGCCAGCCTCAGCATGCGGCTTGTGTTTAGCCATTATGCAATGATGTTCTATGTTGCCAGTAAACCATGGCTTTATGCCATGGTTCAGTATAGCAGCTCGATGTAGCTTTATTTATTGGATTTTTAAATCCTCTTGTATAGTAGGTGTTGATCTCTCCTGAAGTTGTGATGATAGCTTTAACTATTGACACTTCTCTCACAGCCAATCCCTCCTCCATTCATGGATCTCAGGCTGACATGGAAGTTCTTCCCACACTGCAGCCTCTGAGCCCTCAAATTCCAGCCCTGCACACAGCCACGTGAGCATAATAGGGAGTCTACACATACTGATCAGCAACTTAGAGACTTCAAGTTGCTTTCCTTGTTGTATTGCTTCTCAGAGTCCCATACTGGAGACCTAACTTCTGACCAGAAGCATTGCAACTGCTCTGGAACCCATCTGCCTCTAAAATGCTGCCTCTTTCTGGTTCAAAAATGTGGCATCTACTATTATCCCCCTAGAATCCTGTCTTTCAAGTTATTAAAATAATTAACAGTGAGCACTTGCCTAGAAGAAATTCTAACTTTCTGTTTGCTGTCTAATCCCAGAGATACACTTTGTAAATCCTAGCATTTGGGGAATAGTCAGAGAGAAGCTTTGTCGAAAATCGAAACATCCAAGTATGAATATCAACTCGGCCATTAACTGGTTGTGTGACCCTGAGCAAGTAACTCCTCTGAGCCTCAGCCACCTCACATGAGGAAATGTGTGTGGCAGTATCTGACACGCAATGGATTGTCAGTCTTCCTTTCATTTCTAATTCTGGCCTTTGCTCTATCAGGTTCACAAGACCAATAGTTGCTCATGGAAGACTAGACTATCATCTGTCCTAGATCTTCGCCATACTGTAGGTCAGATCAAGGAGTTTGGTCTTATCATTTGAGCTTGTTCAAGTTGTGTTACCCCTACTGGCCCTTCCTTGGTGCTTGAGATTCTTCTAATATATACTCCTTTTGGTGGAAGCAATGATACAATGATACAGTAACCCAATGAGCCTCGATGAGTTTTTCACCTGTTACTTAGTTGATCAGATAACTTTCAGTTCAGGCATTTGTTTACCCTACCTTTGAAATTGACTGCTCCAAGTAGGTCCAGGATTTTTGTAAATCATTCCTACAGAATTCTTACCAGAGAAATATATAACCCTTGTATAAAACCTTCTGTGCCTTTGGCAAAGGAATTTCTATTCAATGTAACATAATTTCAAGAAGGAAATACCTAGAAGACTGATGGGAGATGAGATAGCATTATTCCAGTTTTTAAGAGTTGATTATCATCTCTTCGTTCCAGAGGGTCACCTTAGTGGAGGAGAGTTTGTACACTGGTTATAGAAAGGCCTCAAGTTGCTACTTCTTTCTTCTTGCTTTTGAAATGTGGAGAAAAAGCACAAGGAACTATTTAGAAAGCAAGAAATAATGTAC
>NW_021857511.1:0-996 GCF_006229205.1 Suricata suricatta
GGTCACAGAAAACACAATGAGGATGTTTCCAGTCATGCTTGCCACATAGAGCACAGAGGAGAACACCATGAGGAGAAGCTGGATCTCCCATGAATGAGTGAGTCCCACAAATACAAACTCAGACACAACCGAGCGATTCCCTCCATCCATTGATCCAGCCAACTGGGCTGCCACTGAAATGATAAGAACTAAGAAAATGAGAAGGAAAATGTGATTACAGAGATGAGAATATGTCATAGATTTACCAATGCTTCAATATTCTTATTAAGAATGAAAAGTGTAGGGACACCTGGGTGGCTCAATTGGTTGGGCGTCTGACTTCGGCTCAGGTCATGATCTCATGGTTTGTGGGCTCAAGCCCTATGTCGGGCTCTGTGCTGACAGCTCAGAGCCTGGAGCCTGTCTTCAGATTCTGAGTCTACCTCTCTCCTTGACCCTTCCCTGCTCGCTCTCTCTCTCTCTCTCTCTCTCTCTCTCTCCCTCGAGTAAATAAAAACATTAAAAATTTTTTAAAAACGAATGAAAAGTGTATAGCTCCTCAAAAATAAAAAAAAGAAACAAAAATCAACACAGTGTCATCACATATCTGAATCAAGACATAATTTAAACCTATCACCAATACTCTGATTGGAACATTCTGTTCTCAAAATAATAGATTAGCCATTAACATGAGCACATGAGTATTCATGACATTCATCATCTGTATAAATCACTTCTGAGGGGCACCTGAGTGGCTTAGCCCATTGAACATCCAACTTCAAGTCCAGTCATGAATTTATGGTTTGTGAGTTTGAGCCTCACACACATCAGGTTCTGTGCTGACAGCTCAGAGCCTAGAGCATCCTCCTGATTCTGTGTCTTCCTCTTTGCCCCTCATGCTCCCTCCTTCTCTTTCTCTCCCTCCCTCTCTCTCTCTCTCTCAGAAATAAAAAATATTAAATTTTTTATTTAAGTCACTTCTGATACTGACTATTCCTCATTTCTAACATACTCCAC
>NW_021857512.1:0-995 GCF_006229205.1 Suricata suricatta
TCTCTCTCTCTCTCTGCCTCTCCCACTTCATTCACACACTCTCTCTCTAAAATTAAAAATAGGATGCCTGGGTGGCTCAGTTGGTTAAGCACCTGACTTCAGCTCAGGTCACGTTCTTGCGGTTATGAGTTCAAGCCCCACGTCGGGCTCTGTGCTGACAGCTCAGAGCCTGGAGCCTGCTTCGGATTCTGTGTCTCCTTCTCTCTCTGACTCTCCCCCCACTCACGCTGGGTCTGTCTCTCTGTCAAAAATAAATAAACATTTAAAAATGTATTTAAGAAATTAAATTAAAAATAAATAGATAATTAAATAGATAAAATGATTCAATATGCGTTCGATATATGTGAATGTTTAGATGTCCACCTATAAAGGAGCAATCTGTTTTTCAGGTAGAAAGCTGAGATAAATTAATCAGGTCTAGCTCAATAATCATGTTATTAGGTCTTCTCTAATCTTTTTAACATTTTTGCACACATATCTGTGAGGGATGAATTAAAATTTCCTACAACTGATAATGCTTTTCACTCTTTCTCCTTGTATTCTTCCGTCATATGAATGCAGCAGCCACGTTTTTTGATGCGAACGTATTTTTTTACTTTATTTATTCAAATTTTTTTAAAGCCTGACATGGGGTTCGAACCCACAATCCGTGAGATCCTGACCTGAGCTGGATGCTCAACCAACTGAGCCACCCAGGCGCCCCTGATGTGTACATATTAATGCATGCTCTTTGGCACGTGGTAGGTATGTTTCGTCTTCGATGTGACTTGCATTCATCATTATACATTCTTTTTCTTTTTTTTTTTTTGAAAGAGAGCATGAGTGAGCGAGGGGCAGAGAGAGAGAGGGAGAGAGAGAGAGAATCCCATGAGGTACAGAGAGAGTGCGGAGTCCCGGAGTCCTGAGCGGGGCGTGGACTCACAAACCATGACCTGAGCCGAAGTCGGATGCTCAACCGAATGAGCCCCGCCTATTCGTCATCATAAAGTGCTCCT
>NW_021857513.1:0-995 GCF_006229205.1 Suricata suricatta
CGTATGGTGCCTCAATTTTCCTATCAACAAAGTATGTAGCAGCTTCCTGTTTCTCGCTCGCAAGATTCCTGAAGACTCCAAAAAATGTTGTCCAGAAAGACGAAGAGCAATTAATTCTTTGTGTCTTGTGCTGGAGTTACCCATGTACTGATCACATGCTACTAACCTATGGCCAGCTTTTAATTAGAAAATAGGCATTTGGTATTTAGTGTCTTTGATGGTCAAGATCCTGACTCAGGGCCATGAAGGCTACTCATCACTGAAGATTGTGTTCACAGTGCTTTCTTGTTGTGCAGACATTTTGAGGCAACAATGCAGAGGCTGGCCTCTGAAGTCAGGCAGATTGGGTAACCTTCGATTGATTTTCTAAGCTTCATTTCACTCATTTATACAATAATGATCATAGCATCAACCTCAAAGGGAAGCTGAGAGTTTTAAGAATAGATGTAAGCACTGAGCAATGTGCCTATACACTGTAAGAACCCAATACACTGTAAGAACCCAATGAATGTTAATCCCCCCATATATTTTTGGCATAGCATTTAATATATTACTAAGTTTACTTACATTTTTATCTTTTCACCTCTACTTCCTACTCTGCCCTTCCAGGGCTCTGAACTATGCCTTGTATACAGCAGGTGCTCAATACATTTTGAATGAATCAGTCAAGGAAAAATACACTCTAGAAAATTACTATTAAATTGGCAGATAAGACATTTACCCACCAGATAACTAGTAATTATGCCTGGCAGAAAGTAAGTGGCATGTAAATTGTATACACACAGGCAAGAAGGTAAGAATCCTTCTGAACAGATGGGAAATAAAGCCTCTATGAAGAAGGGGGCTTGGAGCTTAAATCATTATCCCTTCCATTGGGCAATGCTCAGAGAATGTCATGGTACACCCTGGCCACTCAAATTTGTTTCCTCTCTGTTTTCCTGGTTTAAGCTTAGTAGGATGCAGTATAAGTTTCCTATTGCTACTGTAATGAATTA
>NW_021857514.1:0-995 GCF_006229205.1 Suricata suricatta
GCTCACTGCCTGGGGTGAATCTTCTCCTCAGTGAGTCAAGTTCCATTTTATTCTATTTTGTGGAGACTGGGACCCTCCTTGATCCATTTTTGGTCTCACAGAGGAAAAGAAAACGCAGGAGGATCGTACCCTGAAGACTCTGTCTCTGCTTCTGAAGAGGCTCTAGGGTGGTTGGGAGCAACTTCAGACCCACTCTATTGCATGTGGTTGTGGAAATGGTCTTGTGGTTCAACAATGTAGGCAATTTCTCCCCACACTCACACCAGCCCTCACTGCTTAAAGCCAGTGCTCAAAAGACGTGCTTTGTTACATAGTATGAAAGAAATTTAGAGCTGGAAGATCCCTTAGAAAGGCTTTAGTACACCTCATTTTACAAAAACAGAGGCTGTATCTAAGAGGACAGTGTGGACCAACAATTAGGTTGTCAATGAGCTCGGAGAGAGAGAAACTGGGTTTCCTCACTTCCACTTTGGCATTCTCGCCCCTGTCTCCTTGCTGCAGGGCCATTCTGCTGGGCAAAGAGAACGTGTCTAATGTAAGCCCAGCCACTTAGACCTCTGCAGTTTGGGTCTAGGAAAGCCGTGGTCCACTCAGTTTGATTGCCTGAATGGAGAGTTGCAATTTATGTAAATGTCTGACACCTTGGGAAGAAAGAGGACTCAGGCTGAGCCCCTGTTATTCTAGCAGCAAACTCATCCACCACTCACTGGTTTCTGGAGGAGGAAGCCAAAGATGACGGTGTCATGTGAACACCTACATGCATTTCAAAGGACGTTCCTAAACAGCAGATATATGCGTATCTCTGGGGGACATCTCTTGATGGCAAGATGCGAATATAGAGCATCACTGTTATAAAAGTTAATCACTGCATTGTGGGACACAGGGGAACATGGTCCCCATGCAACTGGCCATCCGTGAAGGTATCAGAAAAAGCCTTTTCATTCAACACTTTTTGATGATGAATCAGGCAATATTCAATGAAGTAATCATGGGGC
>NW_021857515.1:0-995 GCF_006229205.1 Suricata suricatta
ATCTCTTCTCCCAACCTCCCTTCTTCCGTCTAGAACCTGAACCATAAATAATCTCTCTCTCTCTGTCAGTCTAAAATCTGGGGATTCACATGGTGAAATGCCCCTAAGTTCAAATGATGATTCTCCCAAGCTATAAGCTCGGTTGTTCCCGTTTTAGTAAACCAAACTGCCACATAGGAAGCCAGTCTATATTCTTAAACCTTTAGAAAGTCAGGTAAGCGATCGATCAGGCAGTTGCCCTGGGAGAAATCAGTCTCTCCTTGTTACAGCCTCCATATATTTGCCATTGTTGTTTTGCGTCTTTGTTCACTGCCAAAGGATTAGAGAAATCTTGTGGCCGAGAAAAGGAACAGTCTGCTTCCCGCATCCAGTCTCTCCACCCAGGCAAGAACACTGGGTCAAGGTACAGAAGAACATGGCAGTTGGCCCAGAAATGATTGGGAACAGGGAATCAACAACCTCAGAATCACAAAGGCTAAAGGGAGGAAGTGGAGTTGAGGAGTATGCCGAGAACTGGCAGAGAAATGAACTTGGGTCACACAGTGAATGGAAGAAAAGGGTGATTGTTTCCAGTTAAATCTCTTTTCTTCCTTTTGTTGAATTAAAAATCACAACTAAAAGCTTGGAGGATTTATAGGCTTTGTTTAAGGAGCATATCTTTTTTTTCCTTCAATAAAACAATATCTTGAGAGATGAATAGGATTGCAAATGAATTTTTTTTTTTAATCGGGGGAGACATTAAAAAGCAGGCAACAGTATAAACATACGTATTTTTATCTAGTCATTGCAAATGTTTCAGCAAGCATGAATAAAGTGACCTTTCAGCTACCATAATACAGCCAAAATAGATCACTCAGCGAAGGAGACTGAGTTCCACACAAAAAACAAAAGTATCTTAGAAATAGATAAGATTATATTCACTTATATTACAAATTACTGAACCGAGATGCACCATGCCCACAACACACTGTGGGTATTTGGAACAAAGCTTGGGC
>NW_021857516.1:0-995 GCF_006229205.1 Suricata suricatta
CAGTTATATTCTTTATATGTGTTTTGGGAAATTATTTAGCTCTCCTTTCTTCCTGGAATTTCTTCTGAGGAGAATTCTTCTGTTTCAGCACTTTGGTTAGTTTTCTACCCCTTATAAGGTGTTTTAACAGCCTATATGTGGCCTGCAGCTGTGAGCACTACTATATTAATAAAGCGTCATATATAAGCTCCCCGCTTTGACTGTGGTGACGGTCTCACACGGACACACACTCACCTCAATTCACCAGCGCGCACCATCTCTTCCAGGTGTGCAGGACTCAGCGGAGCGGGGAGAGACAGAGAACAGAAGCGAAGTGGGAATTTCAGAGCATTTCTCAGAAACGCCGGGGCCCCACAGGTCCAGCCCATGTGACCTGAACTAGCCCATGCTGTGCATGGACATTCTGACCTGTCATCTCCGAGGAAGGTGCTGGGGACAGAAGGGCCGAATTAGGGAGCACGTGGTCCTGCCCGAGCCCCGCTTTCCCCGAGTGGTGTCAGCGGAGCCGGTGCTGCCCTCGGGAACAGGCTGTTGGGGGCACACTCCCTGCCGTGGGGGAGGCCCGGAGAACCTGCCGTGCCTGAGCTTCCGGAAGCAGGACGAGCAAAGCCGTTGTTCACGAATCTGACCCTTAACACTGCAGACTGTGCTCAGGAGGAAAGCCTGCGGACGGGAGACTGGTTGTATGTTGTGTGAGAGGCTTCGTTTCTCCATCTCCTGCTGGAGAGCGGTCTCTTAGGGCTTTCTCCCGGCAGGGGGGCAGGGAGGTGAGGCTCTCAAAGGAGGCCATTTCTGCCTCGGCCCTGACAGCTCATCAGCTGAAGGCAGGCTCTCTGTGCAGGGAGCGGGGGCCTCTGGGCAGCAGCGGCAGGGAAGACCGAGCTGCAGGGGCACAGGCTGGCGAGCTCAGGGAGCCGGAGGGGCTCACCCGGGGGGAGGGGTGGAAGCGGCTAAGCCAGGCGAGGCTCCTGGGGAGCAGGGCAGCCCCTCCTCAG
>NW_021857517.1:0-995 GCF_006229205.1 Suricata suricatta
GCGGGCGGGGTGGGGTTCGGCAAGGGAGCAGAGACCTAATCCCCAATTACGGAGAACTCAGTGCTATAAAAACACCGCCCTCTGTTGGTTGGGCAGACGGGCGGACACGGGGGAGTTTTATTAAGGCGGTGCTGCCCAATTCTCAGAACTGCTTCCAACATGTACGCCCGAAGCACGGGGTGGTGTGTAAGCAGAGATTTTTTCCCAACAACTCTAAGTAGATGAAGACTGGTAGCAGCAATCCCACTTCTCTCTTGCTGACAGCAGATTGAAAACCACCTGGCCAGCTTCCAGGGACATCGGTGGGTGGCGTTGTCACATACCTTTCGCTCTGAGCCCTGGCGGCCAGGCTCCTGGCAGCAGTAGTGATGCCCTTGAATAGGGCTTAGGGACAGAAAGGGAAGTATCTTTCAGAAAGAGGGAGAAGGAATGTTTGCAGAAGGGAAGGCGAGCAGCTTTGTGAGAGAAGCCACGTTGGGGAGGAAGGTTCTTGGGAAAGAGAACGCAGAAACACTGAGAATCAGGAAATGAGGAAATGGATTTCCCGTAAGGAGTCCTACAGATGAACCCATAGAGAGTTCTCTTGCATCTCCTCTCTCTCCCTCTGGACTTGGCGTGGAAGGGCATCTGTGGGCTCTGGGTTTAGATCCTGAAGCTGCCCTTCATTATCGGCGTGTTCTCACACTGGTGAACTAACTCAACTATGCCTCAATTTCCCCATCTGTAAATGGGGACAAGAATAAGGAAATCGTGAACGGATTGGGCAGCACAAGGCAAGTGCTCAGGGAATCTTCGCTGCTTCTGCGAAAATATTTTAATAGTACTTGACCACCATCGTCACCACTATTATCCTCATGGATCAGGGGCTTGTGTGGGAGAGAGAGGGCCTGGAGGGGCAGGCACCCTGTCGGGCTGCCCGGAAACTCTCCTTTGGTCAACGCGCTCAGTTTGAACCCTCTGGCAAGATGTGGACTGCTGACTCCCAGCCCCACACG
>NW_021857518.1:0-995 GCF_006229205.1 Suricata suricatta
TGATTTGCCTCCCTCCCTCTCCCTAACTCTTCCCCCCACCCCTTCCCCTTCCTATGGTCCCCTGTTAGGTTTCTCCTGTTAGACTTACAAGTGCAAACATATCGTATCTTCTCCGCCTGACTTACTTCACTCAGCATGACACCCTCGAGGTCCAGCCACGTTGCTACAAATGGCCAGATTTCATTCCTTCCCATTGCCATGTAGTACTCCATTGTGTATATACCACATCTTCTTGATCCATCCAGCAGGTGATGGACATTTAGGCTCTTTCCATGATTTGGCTCTTGTTGACAGTGCTGCTATGAACATTGGGGTACATGTGCCCTATGCATCAGCACTCCTGTATCACTCGGGTAAATCCCTAGCAGTGCTATTGCTCGGTCATAGGGGAGTTCTATCGATAGTATTTTGAGGAGCCTCCACACTGTTTTCCAGAGCGGCTGCACCAGTTTGCATTCCCACCCACAGTGCAGGAGGGTGCCCGTCTCTCCACACCCTCGCCAGCATCTATAGTCTCTTGATTTGTTCATTTTAGCCACTGACTGGCGTGAGGTGGTATCAGTGTGGTTTTGATTTGAGTTTCCCTGATGATGAGTGACGCTGAGCATCATTTCATGTGTCTGTAGACCATCTGGATGTCCTCTTTGGAGAAGTGTCTGTTCATGTCTTCTGCCCATTTCTTCACTGGATTATTCGTTTTTCAGGTGTGGAGTTTAGTGAGTTCCTTGTAGATTTTGGATACTAGCCCTTTATCTGATATGTCATTTGCCACGATCATTTCCCATTCGGTTGGTTGCCTATTAGTTTTTTTTTTTTTATTGTTTCCTTTGCCTTGCAGAAGCTTTTTATCTTGATGAGGTCCCGGTAGTTCATTTTGCTTTCATTTCCCTTGCCTCTGGGGATGTGTCGAGTAAGAAACTGCGGGGTGCCTGAGTGGCTCAGTTGGTTAAGCATCCAACTTTGGCTCAGGTCATGATCTCATGGTTGGTGGGTTC
>NW_021857519.1:0-995 GCF_006229205.1 Suricata suricatta
TTTCTATTTCTGGCCTTGATCCCATCTGTAAATTTTGGCAAGTCATTTGATGTCTCTGTATCAGAATCATCATTTGGGGGTGCCTGGATGGCTTGTTCGGTTGAGCGTCCAACTCTTGATTTTTGCTCAGGTCATGAACTCATGGTTCCTAAGTTCGAGCCCCACATCGAGCTCTGTGCTAACAGTGAGGAGTCTGCTTAGGATTCTCTCCCCATCTCTGTGCCTCTCCCCCATGCATGCTCTCTTTCTCTTTGTTGTCAAAATATTTTAAGTCTGGTTGTCTCATAGAACAAACGCTGTAACAATGATCAGAAAAAATTCCATTGAATCCATCTGCAATTCTGCTTATTCCAGAGGAATCTGAGTAACGAGAAGGGTGTAATGTCTTCCTTTTTCTTTTTTTAGGATATTCATTCATATCTTTTCAATTTGGTATAAGTCTTAATACTGTGGTGAGGAGAAATGGAATTACAGGGAGTTTTCACAGATAGTAAAAAAATGCAAAGTACATATCAGCGTCATTTTTTTCAATAACAAGAATGTCTGTACAAAATACCACATAACAGGCGCCAGTACTCATATCCACTAGGTCACCATTTAAGGCCTTTCACGCAATGTAAATATTCTCTAACAGGAATAAGACTAAGGCAAGTATTTACAATAAAAAGCTCCATTTTTACAACTGCGTTTTAAAAGCAAATTCTTTTCTAGCCTCATTTCAAAATAAGTATATAGTCTCCAGATTTTAAAAGAATTGAAAGATAAAAATGTTTCAGGAGAGTTTTTGAACTAGAACCAACTGTTATGTCCAACTTGAGTGTCAGTCTTTCCTGAAATACAAATTTTATCTCTTTGCAAGGAGATAAACTGCTTCAATTACTTGCGGCCCAGGTTGTGCTGAAAAAGAAACCCAAAAGGTGTGTACAAGCACCCTAACGAGGGGCCGAGGCCGCCGGCCGGGCCCGACGCCTGCTTTCTGCGGCTTGCGGGAGAAC
>NW_021857520.1:0-995 GCF_006229205.1 Suricata suricatta
GTGGAACACTATTCAGCCTTTAAAAAGGAGGAAATCCCATCACATGCTACATCATGGATGAACCTGGAGGAAATCAATGCTGAGCAAAATAAGCCAGCCACGAAAGGACAAATACTGTATGATTCCACTCATATTAAGTATCTAAAGTAGTCAAAATCATAGAGACAGAAAGTGGAAAGATGGATGCCGAGGGCTAAGGGGAGAAGGGCGTGGGAATTAGTGTTTCCTGGGCATAGAATTTCAGTTTCGCAAGATGAAAACGTCCTAGTCATTTGTTGCACAACAATGTAAATGTGTTTAACACTACTCAACTGTATGCTTAAAAATGGTTAAAAAGGGGCCACCTGGGTGGTACAGCCGATTGAGCGTCTGACTTTGGCCCAGGTCATGGTTTGTGAGTTCGAGCCCCACGTCCGGCTCTGTGCTGACAGCTCAGAGCCTAGAGCCAGTTTTGGATTCTGTGTTTCCATCTCTCTCTGCCCCTCCCCTGCTCATGCTCTGTCTCCATCTCTCTCAAAAATAAATAAACATTTTTTAAAAATGGTTAAGGCGGTAAATGTAATGCTATGATTTTTCTCTCTTACCATGATAAACAAAAAAGAAGACCTCTACACACACAAAGCCTTGAGATGAGTCAAAGCAGCCAGACACCACCCAGGCACCGTACAATTATGTAATTGAAATTCTGTGAAAATGAACTGAGGGTTGAAGGGGGAGGGGGAAGGGAGGAGGTGGTAATGGAGGAGGGCACTTGTGGGGAGGAGTAGTGGGTGTCATATGGAAACCAATTTGACAATAAACTATAAAAAATAAATAAATAAAAATTAAAATGTAAAAAATAAAATAAAATGAAATTCTGGAACCAGCACACCCAATCTACAGTCCTAAAAATCAGATTGCTCGTTCCCTACAGGCCTCCTCCCATTAATAATCAATGTTGTGGTGAGACTCCCCCTTGTGGTTCTTCTCATAATTGCAAGATGCACTTCAGCAAC
>NW_021857521.1:0-1970 GCF_006229205.1 Suricata suricatta
TCTGTGTTCACAGAGGTTAAAAATACCCTAGCAGGTAGGTAAATATTTCCTCCAGGAATAAAACGGACCAGCCAATGGAGCAGGTAATTTGTTAGTGTGGATGGTTGTGAGCTATAAAAATTAATTCTCAGGGGTTCATTTCAGCACATTCAGGCATCAGTACTCTGAAGTTTTCCCTTTACAGGCAGCTTCTATTTGCTGCCTGCCTATGTTGAGCTTGACCCTATCGGGGATACATTCTCCTCTTTTAGGCACTTAACATCTAGTATAAAATGCAAACATATAAAGTACTGTTCAGTGGCCTATATTTAGCATAAAATAAATTAAATGCATTAGAGATCAAGACAGAGAGGATTAGCATGGATTGGGTGGTTAGGGAAAGCTTCTGGAAGAGAAAGAGTAAAACACAGGCCTTGATATCCAGGTAAATTTCAGATAGGCAGTGAATAAAAGGGAGTACGTTAATTACAACATCATGTGAGTGGAAGTGCTCATGGCAAATGAAGGTAGTAAATACCCACTTGACTCAGCCTAGAGCTCCCTATACTTTTATCCTCCCAACCCACATTCACATATAAGCCTATCACCTTTATACCTCTCCCCAGAGTGATTGTATTATTTCTCTTACACAAAAGGAAGAAAAATCAGACATATTGACATTTGGAAGAAATAATTTTATAATTTCCTCCAAGTACTTTTGATATTTTCTAGTGACATGCGTAAGGAACCTTTTAAAACTTCTGGTCCTCGAGTCACAACATTGAAGACCCTAGCTCTTAGGTAGAGTAGGAATGGCTAATAAAATATAGCTCCTGGATGGAAACAAAGCCTGTTATGGTGCAAACAAGGACAGTTTAGAAATGAACAGAAAGTGCAGGCAGAGAAAAGGAAGAATCTAGAAATATGCCATTTGTAGGAAAAACTGGAAGATTTTGTAGGGAAAAGACTTTCTTAAGTGAGTTTACAAGATCTTCCAGCCTAAATGACTCTAAAAAAAATTCTGAGTCTTATAATAAATTATCACTTACCAATTTCAAAAAGTATTTTGATAGAACTTGGAACCTGATGTGACCAGGGCAGAAAAACTCCCTTCTTTGGAGTCTGACTTTGAGCCAAAGAGATAGAAGAGTCAAGACCTCTCTTTAAAGAGTTGTGTTTGAGTGTAATCAGCAAATTTTATTTGTTTGTTTGTTTTACCACTAGGGGCCAAGATTTTGGCATTGAATAATGTATCCAATAAACATGAATAGTTTAAGCAAATTACTTAGTATTACTTAATCACTTACATTGTGATAACTGCATATAGTATAGACCTTTCCAACAGCAAATGTCTGCCTATAAATTCTATCTACTCAATGCTACCTCAAAGCAAAAAGTTAGTGTGAATACAGATTGCACATACATACTCTTCACCAGGTTTCATGAATGTGGCCAGCTGACCTCCTCATCTCGATTCTTCCAAGAGAACCCCAATTAACAGCCAACTTCTTGGCTAGCATGAAGGGTGTTCCTCACTAGCAGTATTCCTCTGGACAATCACACATACCCTCATTTTTTCATGTCTTTTGACTCTCAACACTCATTCAATTAGGATCTCTCTCTCTCTCTTCCCCCGCCCCCTTGGCTCATTTTCTTGTTTCTCCTTCCAGCTTTTGTCCATTTATAATTTGTCAGTGTGTCAATTTACAGAAAATTTCCCATTTCTATTCATTTCCCTTTGAGTCCCAAATTGCCCTAATTATCATGCGTTTATCTTTTGTATAGGGCCTCATGGTCTTTTTTGACCCGTTGATAGCACACCCAAGTAGTATCAGGTAAAAAGCTTAAAAGGCGCATGGATGCCTTAAAAAGTTTCAATATTCAATTTTTAAAAGAATTGCTTTAGGGCTTAAGTTGCCTGAAAATTTTATTATATAGAATAATAGCTAACTTTGCTGAATCCATAATGGGTTACTGCACTAAAAAAAAAA
>NW_021857522.1:0-995 GCF_006229205.1 Suricata suricatta
AGACTTATACAGAAATTAGAAGGTTAAGTAACGACTAGTTAATCCCCTAATTTCACAGCTATCTGAAGTGGCGATCGTTATATAGCAGCTTATCTATGATACATTCAAGTAAATTATACAATTTGTTACTTGCCCATAAGCTAAAACACAGCCTGCTTAATACCTTTCCTAAAATTCCACCTCTATACTACAATATACTTGAGGTCCATGCGAAAAAGTAGCTACCTTTTATATAGGAAATGGATGATTATTGATTTATGATGTGGTTTCATCTTAGCTTGGGCAAACCATGCAGTATTTAATACATAGTAGCAGAATATTTACTATTGAAGCTTGAAAAGATGTGAGCTCTTTGTGTGCAATCTTTCATTTATGCATGTGAGAGGGTTTTCTTTTTTTTTTTAATATTTTTACATTGTAGTACTTGTTTTGCTTGTTGGTGGTGTTTGTTTATTTAATACATTCTGTCAAGGACAGAAATTACATGATGGCTTTTTTTGTTTTTTTGTTGTTTCTTCCCCCGCTAGGAAGTGTTTCCTGGGTTTTTCCCTTATTATTCTCATTACTTTTTTTTCCTCTTCTTTTTTCAGTGGTGGGGGTGGTTATGTTTAAATGAAGGATGCAGATTTAATTATTTTACCCCAAGCTAATCTGGAAAGAGTGGAAAATGGACTCCACAATAAAAGAACACGCTTCTTTTAACCACTAAGCTTATTTTCTCAGAAGCTTTGTTTTAACCCTTTAGGCAACCGACCTAGTTTATTTTAATGGAGACAATGTACAAACTCAAAGCCCCAATAAGGTATGTAATCATTTACTCATATGTAATGAATTCATTTATTCACTTAATCAGATATTAAGTGTTGATGTTAAAAATTAAATTGTACCATTCATCAGTTGATGGACATTTAGGTTCTTTCCATGATTTGGCTATTGTAGAAAGTGCCGCTATGAACATTGGGGTACATGTGCTCCTATGCGTCAGCACTTCTTTA
>NW_021857523.1:0-995 GCF_006229205.1 Suricata suricatta
TTTTTCCATATTTTTTGAAGAGTAGAGCTGTTTTGTTGAAGAGTTTCCAATATGCTAGTGCTACTTAATAAGAGAATTGTTTTAAATAGCTTCAGGACAGAATTTCTTCTTTAAACATTTTTGTTTAAATGTCCTGTGGTACACAGCTCCAGGGTCACTGCCAGGAAACAGGGAAAGCTGGGTCCGTGTGCAAGCTGCTCAGGGTAAGGAGCGTACCCGTTTACCTTTGCAGCTTCTTCATACATTTACATATTAGAACAAAGGCCTTCAGAAGGCCTCTTGGAAAAGAGCCCACGTAACATTCTGTGACCCATTATTTCGTAAACTTTTTTTTTTTTTTTTTCGGCAAATGGAGCTCTTTCTTCCCAATACCAAGATTAAGATCCAAGAAACAGTGTTCCGTGAATTGGCCCTTTGGGAATGTCACTTTAGCATCATTGCAGTGTTCCCGATGGGCATCCTGATTATAAGAATTCCTCAGTGACGACTTTGATGTGGTATGGCAGGAGTGCCCAAGACCATCTCCACTAGAAGGATGATTTGTCAGAATGGTAGATTAAGGGACTTCTGGATGGCTCAGTTGGTTGAGCGTCAGATTTTGCCTCGGGTCGTGATCTCCTGGTTCATTGGTTTGAGCCCTGCATTGGGCTTGCTGCTGTCAGCACGAGCCCACTTCAGATCTTCTGTCCCCTTCTCTCTCTCTGCCCTTCCCCCACTCGCATTCTCTTTGTCACTCTCAAAATATATAAATAAACTTAAAAAGCAAAGAAGAATGGGAGATTAAGATTTAAAATAAGATGAATCATAAGGTCTAAGATAGGTCAGAAGGACTCCTGGAAGTCAGCACCTCCTTGCACTGAAGACTGAGACTTACTGATGGAGTAAAGACACACAGGCCATAGGGCAAGGAGGCGGTGGGGGTTTGGAGGAAAGCATGCGTGCGTCCCTTATGCTCACTCACTCTCATGAGGGGCTACACAGAGCTCACTCTCTCT
>NW_021857524.1:0-995 GCF_006229205.1 Suricata suricatta
GGGCGCCTGAGAAAGACAGGTCTCTTCTGAGCAGCAGTTTCAGAAGAGAAATGTAAGATCCCATTCTAAGAAGGGGGAGAACGAAGGAGTGAGTCTCCCTGTCTAGTCCTAGCAGTTCCTGATTTCTCCAGTCCCCACCGGGAAGGGATTGGCATGGGGCTCAACACGAAGCCCCCTGTGGAAGGCAGAAACCCTGCCCCAGCACTCTGTGACGAGAGTGATGTTGGGAAGACTCAGATGAGGAGGGCTGGGTGTGAGTCAAGTGGCAAGAGTGACATAACATGACCAAACGTGCCACGAGATCTACCAGGAAGTGAGGTCCAATTGTCAGCGCCTCTGTGACATATTTTGTACGACGTCAGCTTTGTTTCGCTGGTACCTGGAAATGGTTGGGCTTACCATGAAAACATTTACTTGTTCTATTTGATTCACTTTAATATGCATAGACCCTCGTTATGTAATAGTGATGAGATTTTGGATTGAGATTGATGACGCCATTAAGTGTAATATTTTGGGACGTCTTTATACATCTAGGGAAACATACTTTACTTTAACCTCTCTCTCTGTCTCTCTGTCTCACACTCACCCACAAGCACTGGGAGCTCGAGCACATGGATCCACATGGACACACACCTACTTCCCTGCACACAAACCTACACTACCTGATGGCAGTACTGCTGCTTACAGCGATGTTACCATGTGACCAGAGGTCTTTTCCTAGAGAAGCCCTTTGGACTGCCCTGTCCCTTATTCTCACACCAGCAGGAGCTGGAATCAGGGTGGCTGTGCACAGTAAGCCTGCAAGAAGCCCCCACCTTCCTCATCTCTCAGATTTCTCCTTACCCAGAAGGTGACTCCAGAATACATACCAGGTTCAGTGGTGAGCCAGCCACTCTGTGAGCCAACTCCTCATCTCATGTGCTCTCAACTGTCACCCTCTGGCTGGTTAACTGTCAGGGAGCTGGGAGGGGGGCGGTCCTGGGAGGCGAGCCGAG
>NW_021857525.1:0-995 GCF_006229205.1 Suricata suricatta
GAATCTGAAGTATGACACTATCGCTAGGAATTCTACACAGTGGCCTTTACTCTTCAGATATAACTTAAATTGCTGATTGAGTAAATTACATTCAAGCTTAAATCTGGTTAAATGGCTTGAACCCAGGAATAATGAGGTGGATTTTCCCATTGGTTATGACCAAACTAGAACATACCCTAAGATGAAAAATATGCCGTGATCTGACACCTCGGTACAGCTTTTATGACTTCCTAGAGCGGCAAAAGGACTTTGGGAATGGATGGGCCAGAAATGGACTTTCTCCATTCTAGAGAACAGAGACAATATACCACAAACATAATTTTGATTATTTACAGGTATTTTGTTAAGCATATACATACATATAATGATTAAAATAATAATGGCTAGAAAATATTGCATGCTAGCACTGTGCTAGGGATGTTTTATAAGTATGTTCAGTGAATCCTTGCAATAATTTTCTGAGGTGGAATTTGTTATCCACATATTACAGTGAAAAGACCCAAGATTCAGAAAAGTTAAATCAGGTGTCCAAGGTCACATAACTATGGAGTGACACAGTTGGGATTCAAACCCAGGGCTCCTTTACTGTCAGGTTCATGCTTTGACTACCACATTCTATTGATTTCTTCAAAGATTTTCTCCCTAAGGAAGCTTTGTTTTTGTCCATAGCCTTTAGTTCAAAAGGACATTAGGGAAGAAAAAATGTCACATTTACTTGTCAAAGAAGCTGTAGAAAAATCTATGGTCAAAGGGGTAAAGGAAGTACGTGGCTCACTAGAAAAAGAAACAAGTCAGTGGGTAATGTATCTTCCTCTGTATCTCTCCCTGCATCCCTGCTGCTCCTTGGAGCCCGCTTCCTCCCTCCTCTCTCCTTGCTCCCCTTTGCACCACTGGAGAAATCATCATTAATTTTGGGACTCAACACTTGTTATGTGTCCCTGCTTTGCAATTAATAATTTCTATGCACCTCAGTCACTGGAGACCTGCCACACTTC
>NW_021857526.1:0-995 GCF_006229205.1 Suricata suricatta
TGAAGAACAGTGTGGTTGCTTCTCAAATTTGGCACGAACATGGCTGCTATAAACATCTGGGTGCAGGCATTTGAACAGACAGAAGTTATCAGCTCCTCTGGCTAAATACCAAGGACTGTATGTGCCAGATCACATGACATTATGTTCAGTTTTGTAAGAAACTGTTAAACTATCTTCCGAAGCTGCTGCACCATTTTGCATTCACATCGGCTATTTAGTGGGAGTTCCTGTTGCTCCCTCTCCCGGGCGGCGTTTGATGTTGTCGGTTTTCTGAATACCCTGGCCATTCTCAGGGCTGTTCAGTGGCATCTCACTGTGGCTTTAATTGGCATGCCCCTGATGTCATGTGATGTTGGTTTGTCGTCATAAGCTTATTGGCCATCGACTTATCTTCTTTCATGAGATATCTGATAGTCTTCGTCCCATTTTTTAATCAAGGTGTTTTTCTTCTTATCATTGAGTTTTAAGATTTTTTGTATATTTTGGAGAATAGTTCTTTATCAAACATACCTTTTGCAGATATTTTCTCCTAGTCTGTAACTTGTCTTTCATTGTATTTATAGTGTCTCTTGCAACACAGAAATTTTTTATGTTAATGGCTTCCAACTTATCACTGATTTCTTTTGTGGATCATGTATTTGGTGTTACATATGAAAAGCCATCACCAAGTTCTGAGTGTGATATGTAAGTGATGAATCACTAAATTCTACTCCTGAAACCAAAACCAAAGTAAAATGATTTTTATTAAAAAAAGAAAAAATTAACATTAAAAATATCCATCACTGGGGCGCCTGGGTGGCTCAGTTGGTTAAGCCTCCGGCTTCGGCTCAGGTCAGATCTCACGTTCATGGGTTCGAGCCCTGCGTCAGGCTCTGTGCTGACGGCTAGCTCAGAGCCTGGAGCCTGCTTCCAGTTCTGTGTCTCCTTCTCTCTCTGCCCCTCCCCCTCTCATGCTCTGTCTCTCTCTGTATTAAAAATAAATAAAACATTAAAAA
>NW_021857527.1:0-995 GCF_006229205.1 Suricata suricatta
CCTGCCCCTCCCCCCACAGCCCATCGGTTCAGACCCTCACTCATCAGAGATCCTATAAGGAGTTTGCTGTGGCCAAGTGGAGAGACACAGAGTCTGGGAGTTCTCTGGATCTCAAGGAAAGCTCCGGAGCCAGCCTGGTTCCCCTCCCCTTCCTGAATCCTGAGCAGGTCTTCTTTGAATTCTATAAATACCCCCCAAATCCTTTCAGTGAGTTGCTTTTTTTTTAAGTGGTATAAAAGTAAAGGAGGGGGACCCAAACGGGATTCAGGAAGAAGGCAGGAGATGCGCGCGTTACGCCCCTCGTGCGAAGGCGGCTCCGAGACTTCGGGCAGGCAGTGCCGACCGGGCAGCGCGGCGCTTCCGTGATCAGTGCCCTCACGGACAAATCAGCCCCACTGCTCAGAGCTCCAGCCGCTCTGGGTACCAACACTGGACAGGAAATGTCTCCCAGGGCCCTTGTGGAATGAACAACGTCTTTATGATGCTCTTCCGACGGACACAGAGGGTTTCACGAGCTGTTTCCCACGAAGACCCTCCTTTTGGCTGATGGCACCACCATCAGGCTCAATATTAGGAGATCAGTTCTGGGGCGGCGGCAAGAAATACGTGGTCTGGACACCTCGGTCGAGGGACCGAGTCAAGGAAGAGGAAAAGCCAGAGACCGACATACCAGCCGCCTACAAGCATCCTTGAGGACGAAGTGGCCGGGGCCCCGGCGATCCTCGCACGAAGCAGGGCGCCCTGCCCTGCAAACAGACCTTCATTAAGGACACGGCCGGCAGTGCTGGCTTCCTCTTGGGAGGAGCCAAGGACCCGGGCTCCATGGGTCCAGGGCAGAAGCATGGACAGGTGTTCTGGGACCACGTCTTCTCTGGTCTGAACATCCCTTCCCAGAGAGCTTACAGAGAAGCCAAGCGCCCACCCCCTCCTAATCAGTGTTTGTCTTTCCTAAGCCGCCGACGCCGTTCCACACCCTCCCAGAGCCCCGTCTGCGC
>NW_021857528.1:0-995 GCF_006229205.1 Suricata suricatta
CTGGGGGTTATGTGGAAACCAGCTTGACAGTAAACTTAAAAAACAAAAACAAAAACAAAACCTGCTCTGTCCTCTGCGCCCATGGGAAAAGAGACCCAGTACTACGTGTTATGTATATATATGTTTGTAAATATTTATTTGAGTTATTTCTCTGCCTGAAGTGGGGCTTGAACTCAACAACCTCGAGATCAAGAGTCTCACGCTCTACTGACTGAACCAACCAGGCACCCTGAAGTGTTGTGTTTTCATGATGATAAACAAGAGTGACGTTCCCATGGCTATGGGAGATCTTGCCTGATCTTCCACTTCTTTGTTTTATTTCCTTTCCTTTTCTTTTATCTTTTCTCTCTTACATTTTTCCATTCATTCATTCACAATTGAAGCTGTCCCAAGGAGCCCACCGGCTAGTGAGTAGACTAACAGGAGGACCGTATCTGTGATAAGATATAGTGCCAGTGTACAGTTCCTCGGTAGCAGGGGGGGAGGGCTGGAGGCAGGATGGAAGCTGCTGGAGGTAGCGGAGCAGAGAAGGAAGGCTGGACAGTGAGTAGGGGTGTGTTCTCGGGCTGGGCCAAACCACAGGGAGGGCTTTGGTGTGAGGCCGAGGAGGCCGCTCCTCTTGCTAAGAGTGACTGGCAGAGCCCTGACACCTGACCCAGGGTGGGGTCTGGGGAAGAGCCTGGAAGGAGCTGGAGATGGGCCCTCCTTAGATGCCATCCCTTGTGTCCCGTGTGTGGGGCATGGGCAGTAGGGGATGGGGAGCCCCTGGAAGGCTTAAGGTGGGGGGATCTGTGGCCCTGAGCAGAGTGGTCGTCTGGCGTGGAGGGACCGAAGGAGGGACTTTGGTGCTAGAGAGGGTGACCAAGTCAGGAGGTGGAAGGGGTTGGTTGAGTCACTGGGACTTGGTGACTGAGTGAACAGTTGGGAGGAGAGAGGGCTGGGGTTACTGGGACTCTAGTTGCTCTGCATAGGGAGGGGAGGAGGACGCAGCCTGC
>NW_021857529.1:0-995 GCF_006229205.1 Suricata suricatta
TAGGAAGCCAATCTGCCACCAACTGAGAGTTTATCTTTAGAATTAATTTAAGTGTACAGTTGATCCTACTTGTGTGCTTTTTACTATAGAAAAGTCTTCTACCTTGAATCAAGTTGACATTTGCAATTCATGGCCAAGCTTTACTCTGTGACTTCGTGTTTCTGCTGGCTCTCTGCTCCCTAGCAGCTGCTCCACGTTTTCCATGTTTCTCATTTGAGAAACCCAGCACGAGGGGACAGACAGATAGACAACTTGCTGGTGGCAGATCTCTTTCTAAGAGAACATTTCTGGTGGAAGAAGAGAGTTGGAGGCCATCGATGTTTGTAATAAGGGCAGGAGAGAAAGTTTGTCATGGGGATAGGAAAGGTCAATGAACATTTAGGATGGGAATCACTCTGGGTTTTTCCTTTACCTGCTTCTGAGATCTTAGAATTCATATAAGTGAATTTATATGCCTCATATAAACATCTATGTCTCTGTAGTTGCTATTTGGCCATATGTCTGCGGCTTGTTGACTTTTGGGAAAATATCACTTAGAGCACTTGCTATTGGTTACCGTCCACCTATCGTCATGCTGCTGAAGAGGATCATGGTTTACAGCTTGGATTGAGCTGCAGGAGTGATTGGGATGAAGCACTGGTGTGTTCCCTTCTCAAAAGGCACCTCTGTCTTTTTGAAATGCTCAATATATTCCACATGCTAATTAATGTGAGCCACAACTTTTCACTTTAATAATTCTAAATGGCTCCACTTTCTGTTATGAAACTGCCAGCAAGAGAAAAATCTTATCTTGCTAGATAACCTGTGTATCCTGGCCCAAACCACAGCTGCAAATCTAAATGCAACTTTACCATCTGCTTAAATATTGTTACCATGTTCTTGGACCACATATCTGTTTCATTTAGTAAGGTTGACTTCTTGCAGTGCACTTCACCTTTGCTCTTACCAGATAGTACAATTTCATTTAGAAGAGAAGTACTGAGATGGGGGGAAAT
>NW_021857530.1:0-995 GCF_006229205.1 Suricata suricatta
TTTTTCCCCCCTTCTAATTCATTTGGGCAATCGTTTGGGCATGATGAAAAACACAATTTTTTAAAGGAGAAAATGACAGTCTTTGCTTCTGTGATTGTAACACTAACCAGCAAACAGCAGTAAGCTTGATTTTTAAAAAGCAGAACTGATTCAAATTTTCCTAACTCTCTACTAAGATGGAATCCTAATCTGTAGGTTAAACCTTCTAGTGAATGGAGGTAATGTATACTGGATTATGCTGTATCAGAAGCTGCAGCACCCTTTCATACAGAGCTCCAGGCGGTCCCCTGCCAGGTAGGACAATGCGGATGACTCAGAAAATTTTCACTGTCCTAATTGCTATTCTAATTATATGATTTCCATACCACATGCTTCCCTTTTTCAAAAAGGGAAGCCGTAAGTGTGACAAGAGCAGAGTATGCATATTGATGAAGTGTGAGAAGAAAGGTTGAGTAGAGGGGTGAGGTCTAATAAGGCAAGGCCCTTTATCAAGGCAATAGCCAGAATATCCATCTAAAAGGCAAATGCTCCTGGGAAGGTTGGCCCAGCTAGCTGAGTGTCAGATACTTATATCTTGGAATGAAATAGTTTATCATTTACTTGAATGAGGACAATCAATGGGTATTGCAAGGGGGAAGACCATGTGTTGGGGGTACCCAGCACTGCTGGAGAAAAGCCCATGAACGGCAATGGAAGAGGAGCAGCATGAGAACCAAGGGTACAGAGGGAATGTTTTAATGGCAGGTAAGAGAGCAACCCTGAAAGGATGATGAGGGACTTCTGAGGGGTATTTCATCTGCTAAGGCATTGTATGTGGTCCTTAGGGGAATGAGTAAGTAAATGCTATGACCTTTGTCCTAAAGCTTTGAAGCATGGCCCGCCTCTCCTTCTCCCCCACAATCACCCTTTCTCTTCCTTCTAGTTGTCCTTCTGGCCTCAGAGCCTTAAGAGCTTAAGTCCTTCCTGCTTAAGACTAACCTTTACTATGGATCCTC
>NW_021857531.1:0-995 GCF_006229205.1 Suricata suricatta
GTCTTCCTTAGTGTGAGTCTACCACCATCTGTTTAACCATTTAGCCATTGAAATATATTTGGATTGCCTCCAGTTTTGACTATTATAAATAAAACTGCTGTATACACTCATGTAAAAGTTGCTGTTTCAACCTAAGTTCTCATTGAGTGATCCAGTTTTTTCTCATCCTCACAAGCATTTGGTGTTAAAACAATTTTTTTACTTTAGCCATCCTGGTAGGTATGTAGCGATACTTCATTGTCGTTTTACTTTGCATTTCCCTAAAGGGAAATGATGTTGAGCATCTTTTCATGAGCTTGCTTGTCACCTGTATATCTTCTGTGGTGAAATGTGTGCTCATGGTTTTTGTTCATCTCATTTTGTTCATTTTATAATTGAATTATATATTTTACTATGAACGCTGAAAGAGGTGGAGGGACAGAGGGAGAGAATCTTAAGCAAGTTCCATGCCCAGAATGGAACTGACACAGGGTTTTCTCTCAGGACCGTGAGATCGTGACCTGGGCTGAAATCAAGGGTCAAATGCTCAACTGACTGAGCCACTCAGGCTCCCAGCACCTGATTTTTAACATAAAACTCCCTGCTGCTATTTAATGCTTTGAGTTGGATATAGGTATGCCTATCTTCCCCTTGCCTTCATGAGATAACTGTAGGTAGTTCTAATAGTGACACATGGTCTTAGTTTTCATTCATCAGAGAATATCTTGGTTTTCCCTTCATTCCTAAAGGACATTTGCATTGGATATAGAATTGGGGGTTGGCAATCCTTTCCTTCCAACACTTAAAAATGACATGCTATTTCCTTCAGGCCACTATGATTTCTGATAAATCTGCTGTCATTCAAATTGCTTTCCTCTAGATGAATTCATTCTCTCTCACTCTTTACAAGATTTTGTTTTTGTTTTTAGTTTTAGAAGTTTGTGTCTGATATATTTTGACGTGAATTTCTATGGGTTTATCCTCTTTGTGATCCATTCACCTTCTTGATTACGTAG
>NW_021857532.1:0-1969 GCF_006229205.1 Suricata suricatta
AAAAAAAATGTAAGCAGAATTCAAATGAAAGACCCATACTTTTTATAAAGCCAAGCTCAGTAACATATTACAAAGCTACATTAGGAAATGTGACTTACATAGCCAACCTCACTATATTCTCTTTCTTCTTCTACAGCAGCACTGCTCTCCCTTGCCCTCAGTCTCCTTAATGTATTAACTTAGTCTGAATTCTATCTGCCTATAAGCTCATTCTTGGCCACTGAAATTCCAGTAGGCTTTATTGCCAGCCAAGGATCATCAGTTACTTTAGGAAACACCAAATGTAATAGAACACAAAAATGTTAGAAAAAGAAGGAATGTGGAGGAAACAATCAATGTAGAGGGCAGAAATGAACTTAAGCTACATGATTAATGATGCCAGAGAAATGGAAGGTAGTGTGTCCCAGCAGCAAGGACAGTATATAATAAAAGGGAAACTCCTATAATAAAAAAGAAATGCCGGCAATGGAAAATGTAAAAACCAAAACTATAAGATTCAGCATTTATTCAACAAGTATTGAATAAATATTTATTGCACTCTTATTATGGCACAGACTATACTTAGCACTTGGAATACATCAGTGAACAAAAGAACTGAAGATGTCTAACTTCATGGAGTTTATATTTCAGCACAGGAAATCAGAGAATGAAAATATACTTGAGAAGTATGCAAGATGACATAACTAAAGCAACAAAATCCACTGGACTATGAGAGAAATAATAAGAAAATCAGGGAATCAATCTAGGAGTTTCAGTATCTAACAAATTCTAGTAAAAAGCAAGCAGACAGTGTGGAGCTATAGAAACAGTATAACTCCTCCATGCGTTCCCACCCCCCCCAGTCACGGATCACCTACTCCCTATGTCACGCAGACAGGTTATCTGCCACTTGCTTGTGACTGCAGAACAAGATGAGCCTGGCCAAACCCACAAACTTCTGAGCTATCTTGTGGATTGAGCTGTACATTCTCTAAAAAAGGTCCAAACCCCCTTTAAGTTTGTCCTTCAAAGATATTGTCCCTCATTCCCATGGTATGATAGAAAGTTTTCTTATATCTTCTTCTCTGAGAAGTTTATATATTTAACTTCTCCTGTTTAACTTGTGTGTAGTTTCTATCTTATGATTGAACACAGATTGCTATTCCAGTTTAAAGGCATATTCAGCCATTCAAAATCTCTAGATCCCCCAAATGCAAGCCTTTATTCTAGGACCTTTTATAAGATGTAAATGAGGAAATAAACCAAGGGGAAGGAAAATTTGAACTTTAGAAAATAATGGATCCAATCGGGGGCAAGATGAAGAGAATTTTCAGCACGGTAGTGAAAATAATCCTAAAATACATCTATTACAGCATATCTGGAGAACATTAATCTAAAATGGAATAGCAGGACCAATGGCTCCAGGACAGATATTTGAACAACAAAACCAAAAAACTTGTTATGTTGATTTCTGTGTTTAAATGTATTAAGAAGAGTTAGAATTCAGTTCTAGGGCTGGCGTAAGAATCAGTGGCAGGCATATAGAATATTAAAGGAAAAGGTACTTATTAACTCCTGATAAAAGTAAAGTAACATAGTAGTAACACTCTATGGCTGAACTTTAAGCAATATGCATATCTTGTTTATAATGAAAATGCCAAATATTCATTTAATCAAAATCCTATAGGTTTTGGGAGATGGGGATGTGCGACCATGTCAGAGTTGGAAGTTAGAGGAGAGTTAAACTCTCTTCCATAGCAGATATTGACTTAGAGTGAAAAATCAAGATAACAGTAAAAACATGATTTTAAAAAATGAATTAAAAAGAGCTAATACATTTAAAAGACATTTATAGGACTTGAAGTTAGGTAAGAGATTGAGAAGAACTATTTTTTGCTGTACATTTTATAGTTTAAGCTAGATACATGAACTGCTTAGTTGGGAAGAATATTTCAATTTTGTAAAATCTTTGGGATATTAGACATCCAGG
>NW_021857533.1:0-995 GCF_006229205.1 Suricata suricatta
GATTAAAGTTATTTTTATTCACAGGACATTTTATCAAAGAAATCCCTGACTTCTGAAGCTCAGTGATGATTACTGTCTCTACAGAAGAGGATGAAGTACTTTGATATTCTGTAGTTCCTCACAAATTCACTGATAAAATGTATCTGTAACAAAAATAATAAAGTGTAGAAATTACATGAAATGAGCCTCGACAGAAGAGAAAGGAGCACGTAAGACAGGCCTCCACGGCTTTTATCTTCACTCCAGGGCAGTGGGGAGGTCTTACCTGGGCACACCAAGTCTTTTGCTCAGAAAAAAAACAAAGGCAGGAGGAGAAATACAAGAACTAGACCAAGACTCTGTATAAACATCTGAATGAAGGGATCAGAGAACCTCCAAGACAGTGAGTGACGTGGGGCCCAGGGCAGCTCCACCGCTGCCCGGAGAGCACTGGCCCGGGCCGGCTGCCCCCAGACTTGTGGGGGGAGTCGTCCAAAGTTCTGCTGTGCCAAATCTTTGCACAGGTTTTTGTTAGTATTCTTTTTCATCATTTGGCACAAAATTTGGAGTCCTTAGCCTGCCATTGATGAGAATCCCTGCTAGATTCCCGGGACGTGCAGAAAATGTACACAATCTTCCCAGAAGATGGGGGAAAGGGTCTAACAAAAGTCAGCATTCATTCATCGTAACAAACCGGCCAAACAAAGCCAAACCAAACAAAACTCTTGGCAAACAACAGATCAAAGAAAGTATATAATCTGGTAAAGGACGTCACGAGGAAAGGAGAACAAAATACCATCACAGGTGACGAGGTTTCGGAGGGACGGAGGTGGTCCAAGCCGACAGCCAACAAAGAGCTCTGAAGACGTCTTAGGTGCAAAACAGTGATTCTGTCAAAGCTCCGGGACAGGCCCAAGGGCGGGGGGAGCTGCACTGGGGGCAGGGTGCTGGTGACCAGTTAGTCACCACGGAGTTGGGGGAGGCAACAGTAAAGAGGCCTCCACAGGACTTCCACG
>NW_021857534.1:0-995 GCF_006229205.1 Suricata suricatta
GCAAAATCATTACTCATTCAGGTGATCATTGCTATGAGGAGGTCCAATTTAACAGCTGGAACACAGTAGTAAGTGGTAGAACATAGTGGTAGACACTTGTGAAAGCCAAAATGGTAGTAAAAATCCATTCAAAGGACTAGGCTGTCCCTAGAAAGTTGGGATGATGACTGGATAGGGGACAAAACAAAATTTAATCCAGAACTGGGCACACTACAGAGAGTGCTGGTTAAGTGCACATAATTAGTCATTACTAAGAGTAAAAAAAAGGTCACTTCAAGTCAATTTACTGTCCTATCATCAACCTTCATTTCTTCTTTTCTCAATTGTTAAATGGTCCAATTCGCTAGGATTATCATTTGAGAAGTCTTAAGATCACTGTTACCACCTTTAGGCCATCTTATGTCTTTTGTAAGTTATGCCATTTTACTGAGAAATTTGCCCTATTGACAGATAGCAAGAATAGACAGCCTGATGCTAGCTAGTGCTAGATACTAGGTAGTGTTTTGAGGGGAGAGGTGGTTAAGTTTTCAAGTGCTTGGATTATCAGGTACTATTTTTGTGATGTGACATTAATCAATACTAATGCTGCAACAATATAGTAATAAATAATTGGATAACATATATCTATATAATATCACATGAAATAAGACCAAGGCAGAGTCTCCTGCCTATTGCAGGCTGACCCAGGAGGTAGAAAGCATCCATATTTGGTTGGCATTGAAGAAGACTCTATCACTGTCTTAACAAATTATCACAAACCCACCAGCTTAAAAAATAACCATTTCTTGTCTCATAGTTTCCCTAGGTGAGATGTCTAGACCCAACATGTCTCTACTGGGTTCTCTGTTTATTTTATTATTTTTTTAACATATGCATTTATTTTCCATCATTTACAATACAGTAGTTACAATGACACTCCAAATGGATACGCAAAGTAAAAAATCAAAACCCCAACTTCTATTTCATGTAATTAGACATACAGAAATTAGAAGGTT
>NW_021857535.1:0-995 GCF_006229205.1 Suricata suricatta
GTGGTCAGTGCAAGGGGCTCCTCCTTACTGCCCAGATCTCTGCACTGAGCCCACATTAATATTGCATTTTTAAGTCAATTTTTAAAAAAAGGTCATGCTGGAAAGAGCCACATTCGTGGGCGTCCGAAGATTTCACCAGGTGTGCGAAGGAAAGCATCAATATATTGACAACCAGCAGAGTTTCTAGACCAGCACCAACGGCCCAAGGGCAAACGTTCTTATTTTTACCACCTTTCCCATCTTTCCTGGAATATTAAGTAGAGAAGATCACATGCTCATCATGTGCTTCTTATTTCAACATCAGTGTGTATACACACACACACACTCACTCACACAGGCACATCTGCACACAAGTCTTACCTCTCCTAAACCTTGAAGTTCTTGGAGTGTTTTCCACCAAAAAGCATATGTTAAGCATGAGGACACGGGTCACTCTTTGAAAGTTGAAAGGTCGCTATTGTCCTTGAATATTGGTGTGACTGCCTTTCTCAGGTACTACCCTTCCTGCTGTCTCCCAATTTTGGTCTGTTTTCTACGTTTTCACTTTCTGTCTCTGGGCAGCATGCCAAACATGTAAGGCGGTGACCCACTTTATCAATCTATTATAATCTTTTAAAGTCCCTGCGATTTCGAACCAATTTATTTTTATGGGGCATCTTCCATAAAAATTATCTCAAAATACTTGGTTGAGACGAAATGAAATGATGATAAAAGAGTTTAAGCATTTCAAAAATTCTTGGTTGTGAGGATCAAGAGTTAAGCGCATTTCAATAATTTCCTGTAAGTTCACAGCTCTTAATGTAATGTTTTATTATTCTTAGCGATTCCTGATTTAGAGAATGGTGGTTGGCAAAAACTTACGCTGAAGTCTAGATTATTCAGTGTGAGAAACGTGGAAGAGCCAATCTGGGAAAGCATGGCTGCCCTCAGTACAGACCAGCGTCCTGCCCTGCTCCCCACTCTTCACGACTGTCCCCGTTAGTCCCCTCCAGCTA
>NW_021857536.1:0-995 GCF_006229205.1 Suricata suricatta
CAAGTCACTACTTGCTGGCTCTTAGATTCTTCATGAATCACAGAGCAGGATAAGAAGCAGTGGTTCTTTCACATACTTTTCCCAATAAATGGCAACTCCAACTTCCGATGGCTCAGGTCAAAATGCTTACAGCCACCCTTTTTAAAAATTAATTAATTTATTTTGAGAGGGGTTTGTGGGAGAGGGGCAGAGAGGAAATCCCAAGCAGGCGCTACACTGTCAGAGCAGAGCCCCACTCAGAGCTTGATCCATGAACCATGAGATCGTGACCTGAGCTGAAATCAAGAGGCAGACAATCATCTCAGCCACCTAGGCGCCTGCTCGCTGTCATCTTAGAGTCTCTTTTTATCACATGCACATTCAATTCATCAGGAAATACTACTGGCTCCATCATCAAAATACGTCCCAGAGTCTGACCACTTCTCATGATCTCCATATCCACCATCCCCTTCCAGTCCGCCAGCATCTCCTGCCTGAGTTTCCAAAAGCCTTCTTAGCAACTCTTCCTATCCTGCTCCCACCTTGCTCCCCCCTCAGTCTTAACACAGAAGCCAGAATAAGCTTACTGACACAAAAATCAGACTGTATCATTCCTTTGTTCCGAATCCTCTCATGGCTCTCTCATGGCCTCCAAGGCCCTTCCGGATGCAGCCTGCCCCCACCCCAACCACATCTGCCTCTCTTCCTCTTCCCTCCTGTGCACAAGGCCTTGCTGCTTCTCTGACCAGATAAGCACGCTCTCATCTCATGGCCTTAGACATGCTGTTTCCTCTGCCTGAAAGACCTTCCTTGGAGAGTAAAATCCCTAATTTCCTTTAAGAATCAGTTCAAATGCCAACTTACCAGTGAGGCCTTCCCTTAGCACCCCCTGTATAAAATAGCAATACCTCTGGCACCCCTACCCTCCTTCCGCTGTTTTATTTTATCACCATCTGGCATATTATACATTTACTGGCTCATTTGTATATTGTGTGTTTCTCCTACTAGAGCACAGG
>NW_021857537.1:0-995 GCF_006229205.1 Suricata suricatta
CAGTCAAATTCTAATTTTAGTGTTCATTAAACACGGGTAATTCCCCAGCCGGTCCCTGCCTCACCTCGTACACAGAGTGCGTCGGCAATATAGGTCACTGAGGCTTCGAAAACACTCCCCACATCAAAGACAAACCTTTTCATTATAAGCATTAACTTTCTAAATAATGATGAACTTGAAAAGTTTTCCAAAGCTGCAGGGGGGGTGTGAGGAGAGCTGGCATCCTCCTTGTGGACACGGGCATGAATGCGGCTGCTTACGGGGGTGACCGTTCCCAAAGGTCTTGTGTTCAGGGAAGTGATATGGGATGGAGGTACATCTGCATCTATCCCTCCATTTGGACTGAGACCAATAATGCAGGGACACCACTAAAGTCTGTAGTACTGAGAAATACTCTCAAACGTATGTGCACGCACACACACACACACACACACACACACACACCTGTCACGGGCAGGATGTGCCTAGAGAAAAGACTGCTCACACAACATTTTAGATCTTCTCATTGTTACAAAGTGAAGGCCAAATTCCTTATCATAGCTCTATCGGTTAATATTTTTCAAGCTGAAAATGACAGCAACAGCAACAAAAAAGAGTGGCTTAGACACTAAGGATACTTAATACTTTACAAAACATCCCAAATTAGTTGGCTCTGATACTCCGGCTCACAGCCTCATGATCACAAGGTGGCTGCTAAGATGCCGAACATCACTTCTTACACAAGAGTATCCATGTGACTGGCAAGTCTTTTTTTGTTTTATGTTTTTTAATGTTTATTTTTGAGAGCGCAAGCGCACGAGCAGGGGAAAGAGAGAGAGGAGGAGACACAGAATCCAAATTAGGCTCCAGACTCTGAGCTGTTAGCACAGAGCCCGATGTGGGGCTTGAACTCACGAACTGTGAGATCATGACCTGGCCCGAAGCAGGATGCTTAACCAACTGAGCCACCCAGGTGCCCCTTGATTGGCAAGTGTTAATCCTATGATCATCTGTCA
>NW_021857538.1:0-995 GCF_006229205.1 Suricata suricatta
GTAGTTGCATAACTGTACCTGCATTTGCAGTGCACCTTGGTTACATTGACCGCACCTAATCAGAGGGGGAAATCTGCATGATTTCAACAAATCTGCATGCAGTGCTGGGAAACCAGCTCGGAGGGACTAGCCAGCTAATGGCAGATGAATGGCATTGTCATCCCGCAAGACTGTGGCCCATATATTGTAGATCTAGTTCTCGTTGCTCACGCCAGAGGCCTTTCTTAAACCAGAGCTCATATTTGTCAGCGATTGGGCATGGCTTGACATCAGAATCATAAAATCTTTCTACCGCTATATATTACTTAATAGTACTTGCTATGTTTTTACTATGTCCTTTGCTCTACCGAACTCATTGTTAAAAGATATCGGGAAATTTTAATATAATTCTTGATTTAGTGTGACACATTAAAATTATATGTAACCATTCTATATAGTTCAATATAAGAGCACAGACCTGGATCCACAGTGCCCAGATTCAAGTTCTAATTTCTTAACTTACTAGATATATGAACTTAGGCAAATGTTTCTAACTTCCCTCTGCCCCAGCTTCCTCATCTGTAAAATGGGTATATAGCAAAAACTACCTCATAGGATTGTTCTGATGATTAAATAAGTTACTGCGATGTAGAGTGCTTAGAATATAGTTTGGTATGCTCATAATACTGAGGATTCAGTATTTGTGAATACTCAGTAATTATTGTTCTTTTGAGAGACTATATTTCACTGACATTTTTTTTCCTGTTATTTAAGATTTTATTTTTAAGTGATCTTGGCTGACACCCAACGTGGGGCTTGAATTTCCAACCCCAAGATCAAGAGCCTCACGCTCTACCAACTGAGCTAGCCAGGCACCCCTGATATTTTATTTCAAATCACTGTTGTTTATAGAATTTTATTTCTCCACTCTGTTTATATTATTTCCTCCTCATGCAGCACATAAAAATTATGCCAACTTCCTAAACAGACAATCGTTCAATACCACATCTCACAAT
>NW_021857539.1:0-995 GCF_006229205.1 Suricata suricatta
AAGGAGGGAGAGAGCCCCAAGCAGGCTCCATGCTGTCATCACAGAGTTCAGTGTGGGGCTCAACACAGGGCTCCATCCAACAAACTTGAAGACCATGACCTGAACCAATTTCAAGAGTTGGAAGCTTAACCAACTGAGCCACCCAAGCACCCATACTAGAAGTATTAAATAAACTGGATAGTCTTAGAATTTTTACAATGTCCAATAACAATAAATTGTGAGATACAGTTTGTTTAGATTAACTAAAAAGTCATTTTCTTGTTTAAAAATATACTAGTGAAGACACAAATTGCAATCACATGGCTTTCCACTAAATTGTCAAACACGTGGATGTTTGATGAGAGTGGGATCAGGTATCAACCTCCTATTTTTTCTTCTCTTTGGTCTCATATACACTATGTAGGTAGAAAAAAATTATCATTTGGATAATGATAGATTATCCCTAGATTCCAAAGTAAATATAAAATTTTCCTAATCTGTTTATTCTATTGATAATTTCAATAAAAAGTAGGGTAAATAAATAGAAGAGGCCGTAAGATGCCCGAGTTTGTGTTTTCATTCATTTCAGATATTTTGTTACTATTTCTATTAGGAAAAAATGCTTATGACAGCTAACACTTATTAATGCTTGTAATATACTTGGCACTATTCTAAGAACTTCATATTTTTATGTAATTTAATCTTTAGCATGAAGTGCATGCTTTGGTCAATACTCTTTTTAGATAAGAAAAATGAGACTTGGGAAATTTTTACAAATTGTCCAAGATCATGTTTCTGATAAGGAATGGAAGACAGATTTGGAAATTTAGCTGAATTCCAAAGTTATTCTACTGGCTATAATTACACAGTCTCTTGAATATGAAAATATACCAGGGAGACTGATTATCTTTCAACATAAAATAAAAATGTATTAAGGAATAATGAATTGGAAGTAGATTTTAGTGAGAATAGCAAATAAATTGATGATCAAGTCTTTACTAAAGTATCCAAGATCC
>NW_021857540.1:0-995 GCF_006229205.1 Suricata suricatta
AGGAGACAGAGCTAAGAATTTCCATTTTTTAAAAGCACACAGAAAATTCAGATGTCTATGATCTAGGAACCAAAGTTGCAACTGTTCCATCAACAACCAGGCTGCATTCAAGCTTACCTAGTAACGTGTAAGCTGATTATGGTTTGTCCTTCTGGGCAAGTCACTTCAAGTTCTCTTCTGTAAAACTTGGAATCTTAATACCAACTGCAACATGAGGTTACTTACAAAGAAGAGATGTAAAACTCACAGAACACAGACAGGCTAATAAAATTTTGCAGGTGAAATCTCTTACTATTAGCAATCCATAACCAGGTGGTAATCAGGGAGTGGCATAGCTTTCATGCCTGATTAGAAACCAGGGTTATAAGATTGCTGTCTGGGCTCCTCGCAATCTACTGTGAGTGACTTTTAGGTTATCTGATGGACGTGAGATGATATAGATGTCTAAGAGGAATATTTCCACGCGAGTGGAGATATGACATAGTAACTTGCTGAAAGTTTTCAGAATAAACTCAGATTTATTCCCAAAAGTCTTCAGTGCAAATCTTTTCTAAGATGGCATTTAAAGCAATATTTGGTTCATTTTATTTCCTTAAAGTTTAACATACTATCAAAAGTCTGACATTATTTATTTATTTATTTTTAAAGTTTATTTATTTATTTTTGAGGGAGACAGCACACACACATGAGTGGAGGAGAGGCAAAGAGGGAGAGGGAGAGAGAATCCCAAGCAGGCTCCACACTATCTGTGCAGAGTCCGCAGTGGGGCTCCAACTCAGGAACAGTGAGCTCATGACCTGAGCCCCAATCAAGAGACAGACACTGGATCAACTGGACCACCCATGTGCTCCTCAGTATTCTGACACTTGACATTCTCAATTTAAAAGACATATAACTTGTTACTCTTTGGAAGAAAACCTTTAAAAAATTTTTTTAATTTAAATTCATTAGTTAACATGAAAAAACCTTTAAAAAATCACAATCTTATTCTTTCT
>NW_021857541.1:0-995 GCF_006229205.1 Suricata suricatta
AAAAACCTGAGTGCTAGAAAGATACTTCCCTCCAAGGCAGGCAGCTTCTCATTATCCAGCTCACTGCCCAAATCCCATGCAAAAAAAAAAGGGGCTAAAGACCCACATTTCTGAGTGAATCGGCTTGATTTAAGACCTGGGGCTATGTGTGTTTTGTACAACCTCTAATGCACTGTTGATGCTTAATAAATAACAAATCATGATATTAATAATTAAGAATTGATGTTCTTGCTCCCGTGAAATGATTTGCAGGAGAATTATTCCCCATTCACTCATAAAGAAAAATGGGAGGTAGAGACAGAGCAATAGCTTTTAAGGAAATTTAGTTCCAGCTACTCTGTGTGTGTGTGGTTTTTATCCCCCATCTCTGGTAAATCTGATGAATTACTGAGCAAGACAGACCCAGAGCCAGTCTATGCTGCTTTCCCCTGCTTTTGTGTCCCTGCCTTTAGGTGGGAATGTCTAGGATGTTGAGTTGCATGATTTTAAAGTGCTTGACAAACATTAATTAACTGGGGGTCGTTCTTTGTTTGAAGAGAGTTAAGTCTAATTGTGAATATGTCTCCAATTATCTGCACCTTTCTTTTGACTGTATTATTATCTAAAACATGCAGGATTTGATTTGCTTATACAGTTATTTTAGTAGGCTTTTTGAAATAGGTGGCAACTATGAAAAAAGTCACCTTAAGGATAAAAATCATAATTATTACAAAGTTTAAGTTCATGCTCATATTTGTGCATATTGCACACATCTATACACACACACACACACACACACACACACACACCTTTCCCATTATGTGTAACCATCCTCTCTTTCAAGCTGTGGATTTTGACGACTGTGATGATCCACACTGAACTGGACTCTATTCCTTCCGAGCTGGGGGAATTGTTGAGATTTGTTTTTTAATAGCAGGAATCAGAAAAGCTCTCCAGAAAAGTGAATTAATCCTCCTGCAAAAAGCAAGTGTAATTAATCACCAGAGAAAACTGGC
>NW_021857542.1:0-995 GCF_006229205.1 Suricata suricatta
ATCTCTGTCTCTGTCTTTCTCTCTCTCAAAAAAAAATGCAACATATTTCTACACATTGATTTTATATCCTGTGACTTGCCTGAATTTATGCATTAGTTCTAGCAACTTTTGATAGTCTTTTGGAGTATCATGTCATCTGTAAATAGTGAAAGTTTGATTTCTTTGCTTATTTGGATGATATTTATTTATTTATTTATTTATTTATTTATTTATTTATTTATTTCTGATTACTCAGTCTATGACTTCCAGTAGTATGTTTAATAATGATGGTGAGAGTTGACATCCTTGTCTTGTTCCTGACTGTGTGGGAAGGCTTTCAGTTTTTGCCCATTGAAGATGACATTAGCTCTGAGTCTTTTCTGCATGGCCTTTATGATGTTGAGGTATGTTCCATCAGTCTTTACTTTGTTGAGAATTTTTATCAAAAGTCGATACTGTATTTTGTCAAATGCTTACTGCATCTATTGAGAAAAATCATATTGTTCTTATCTTTTCTTAACATGGTGTATCATGTTGACTGATTGGCAAATATTGAACCACCTCTGCAAGGCTGGAATAAATCCCATTGTACTGTGGTGAAGAATTCTTTTAATGTACTTTTGTATTGATTTTACTACAATTTATTGAGAGTTCTATTATTCATGTTGATGAGAGATATTGGCCTGTTGTTTTCCTTTTTAGTGTGGTCTTTGTCTAGTATTAGAATGAAAGTATGGTGACCTCATAAGAATGAGTTTGGAAGTTTTCCTTCTATTTCTAGTTTTTGGAACAGGTGGAAAGGAATAGGTCTTAACACTTTATTTATTTATTTATTTATTTATTTATTTATTTAATAGTTTTTTCTCAAGTTGGTTTCAATATAACACCTAGTTGTCATCCCCACAAGTGCCCTCCTCCATGCCCATCACCACACTACCTCTCCCTCCCCCATCAGCCCTCAGTTTGTCCACAGTATTCAAGAGTCTCTCATGGTTTGCCTCCCTCCCTCTCCCCAA
>NW_021857543.1:0-1969 GCF_006229205.1 Suricata suricatta
TTTTTTTTTTAGTGCAGTAACCCATTATGGATTCAGCAAAGTTAGCTATTATTCTATATAATAAAATTTTCAGGCAACTTAAGCCCTAAAGCAATTCTTTTAAAAATTGAATATTGAAACTTTTTAAGGCATCCATGCGCCTTTTAAGCTTTTTACCTGAGACCTACTTGGGTGTGCTATCAATGGGTCAAAAAAGACCATGAGGCCCTATACAAAAGATAAACACATGATAATTAGGGCAATTTGGGACTCAAAGGGAAATGAATAGAAATGGGAAATTTTCTGTAAATTGACACACTGACAAATTATAAATGGACAAAAGCTGGAAGGAGAAACAAGAAAATGAGCCAAGGGGGCGGGGGAAGAGAGAGAGAGAGATCCTAATTGAATGAGTGTTGAGAGTCAAAAGACATGAAAAAATGAGGGTATGTGTGATTGTCCAGAGGAATACTGCTAGTGAGGAATACCCTTCATGCTAGCCAAGAAGTTGGCTGTTAATTGGGGTTCTCTTGGAAGAATCGAGATGAGGAGGTCAGCTGGCCACATTCATGAAACCTGGTGAAGAGTATGTATGTGCAATCTGTATTCACACTAACTTTTTGCTTTGAGGTAGCATTGAGTAGATAGAATTTATAGGCAGACATTTGCTGTTGGAAAGGTCTATACTATATGCAGTTATCACAATGTAAGTGATTAAGTAATACTAAGTAATTTGCTTAAACTATTCATGTTTATTGGATACGTTATTCAATGCCAAAATCTTGGCCCCTAGTGGTAAAACAAACAAACAAATAAAATTTGCTGATTACACTCAAACACAACTCTTTAAAGAGAGGTCTTGACTCTTCTATCTCTTTGGCTCAAAGTCAGACTCCAAAGAAGGGAGTTTTTCTGCCCTGGTCACATCAGGTTCCAAGTTCTATCAAAATACTTTTTGAAATTGGTAAGTGATAATTTATTATAAGACATAATTTTTTTTAGAGTCATTTAGGCTGGAAGATCTTGTAAACTCACTTAAGAAAGTCTTTTCCCTACAAAATCTTCCAGTTTTTCCTACAAATGGCATATTTCTAGATTCTTCCTTTTCTCTGCCTGCACTTTCTGTTCATTTCTAAACTGTCCTTGTTTGCACCATAACAGGCTTTGTTTCCATCCAGGAGCTATATTTTATTAGCCATTCCTACTCTACCTAAGAGCTAGAGTCTTCAATGTTGTGACTCGAGGACCAGAAGTTTTAAAAGGTTCCTTACGCATGTCACTAGAAAATATCAAAAGTACTTGGAGGAAATTATAAAATTATTTCTTCCAAATGTCAATATGTCTGATTTTTCTTCCTTTTGTGTAAGAGAAATAATACAATCACTCTGGGGAGAGGTATAAAGGTGATAGGCTTATATGTGAATGTGGGTTGGGAGGATAAAAGTATAGGGAGCTCTAGGCTGAGTCAAGTGGGTATTTACTACCTTCATTTGCCATGAGCACTTCCACTCACATGATGTTGTAATTAACATACTCCCTTTTATTCACTGCCTATCTGAAATTTACCTGGATATCAAGGCCTGTGTTTTACTCTTTCTCTTCCAGAAGCTTTCCCTAACCACCCAATCCATGCTAATCCTCTCTGTCTTGATCTCTAATGCATTTAATTTATTTTATGCTAAATATAGGCCACTGAACAGTACTTTATATGTTTGCATTTTATACTAGATGTTAAGTGCCTAAAAGAGGAGAATGTATCCCCGATAGGGTCAAGCTCAACATAGGCAGGCAGCAAATAGAAACTGCCTGTAAAGGGAAAACTTCAGAGTACTGATGCCTGAATGTGCTGAAATGAACCCCTGAGAATTAATTTTTATAGCTCACAACCATCCACACTAACAAATTACCTGCTCCATTGGCTGGTCCGTTTTATTCCTGGAGGAAATATTTACCTACCTGCTAGGGTATTTTTAACCTCTGTGAACACAGA
>NW_021857544.1:0-995 GCF_006229205.1 Suricata suricatta
GCAGTCCTGTGGGACTCCAGGTAGCGAGTGTCAGAGTTGGGCTGAACTGTAGGACTCCAGCTGGTGTAGGAGAATTGCTTGGTGGTCTGGAATAAAACACCCACCAGAGACAGGGACGGGGCATCAGTGAGGTGCTGAGGAGAAAGTGGCTTTGGAGTTGAGTCAATGGGACCCTAGGGGACTGGGGGAAGAAAGCTTTCAAACTGAGAGAGGAGGAAGGAAGCAGAAAAGGGGAGGACACAGAGGGAAAAGCCAGAGTCTCAGATGCTGCTTCATCTGAGGGGTTGACATAGGACTGTCTTTTCCTTTAATCAGGAAAATCAAGTTGCCTAGGGAGTTATTGAGCCCACAGGATGGCCCAGGGTTCTGAGCATATGTTGTGAGGAATTAACTGTAATGGCCCCTTCAGAGGCCAGAGGGGACTTGCAGATGAAGCTGATTCATGAGAAATGAATCAGAACTGGGACTAAGTTGTTCCATGAATGTAGCTTTTTGGAGAATAGTGTCTGGCACCCAGTAGGGACTCTATAGGTATTTGTTGAGTGAATAAAAAGAGGTAATCCCAGACTGATTCGTGTCCAGAAAGAGCATAAGAGCAGAAATGCTAAGCCAGAAATTTCTATGAATGGAGCATGAAGGAAAGAATCTAGTGCTTTTTAACATTCATGTGAGCTTACAGGTTTAGGACCTGGCACCTGTGGGCTTGCTTCCCATGGAGACGAGGCAAGCAAGGATTGGGAACATGGGTTCACTTCCAACCAAGCTGAAGGTCTGCTCTAGCAGGAGAGAAGGAGCTGACAGGTAATCAAGGCTTTGCTTGCTTTTGGCTGCTTGGAAGCGCTCAGGAGTGGCTATTCCTCTGCGTGTGGAATGACTCAAGTCAGGGAGGAGTCAAGAAACTCCTATTGCTTTCAGCTGGATTCTGAGTACAGCTGTCCCCCCTCACCCCTCATCCACAGGTCTGCCTTCTGCGGTTGCAGTTGCCCGTGGTCAGC
>NW_021857545.1:0-995 GCF_006229205.1 Suricata suricatta
CAAGTCACTACTTGCTGGCTCTTAGATTCTTCATGAATCACAGAGCAGGATAAGAAGCAGTGGTTCTTTCACATACTTTTCCCAATAAATGGCAACTCCAACTTCTGATGGCTCAGGTCAAAATGCTTACAGCCACCCTTTTTAAAAATTAATTAATTTATTTTGAGAGGGGTTTGTGGGAGAGGGGCAGAGAGGAAATCCCAAGCAGGCGCTACACTGTCAGAGCAGAGCCCCACTCAGAGCTTGATCCATGAACCATGAGATCGTGACCTGAGCTGAAATCAAGAGGCAGACAATCATCTCAGCCACCTAGGCTCCTGCTCGCTGTCATCTTAGAGTCTCTTTTTATCACATGCACATTCAATTCAGCAGGAAATACTACTGGCTCCATCATCAAAACACGTCCCAGAGTCTGACCACTTCTCATGATCTCCATATCCACCATCCCCTTCCAGTCCGCCATCATTTCCTGCCTGAGTTTCCAAAAGCCTTCTTAGCAACTCTTCCTATCCTGCTCCCACCTTGCTCCCCCCTCAGTCTTAACACAGAAGCCAGAATAAGCTTACTGACACAAAAATCAGACTGTATCATTCCTTTGTTCCGAATCCTCTCATGGCTCTCTCATGGCCTCCAAGGCCCTTCCGGATGCAGCCTGCCCCCACCCCAACCACATCTGCCTCTCTTCCTCTTCCCTCCTGTGCACAAGGCCTTGCTGCTTCTCTGACCAGATAAGCACGCTCTCATCTCATGGCCTTAGACATGCTGTTTCCTCTGCCTGAAAGACCTTCCTTGGAGAGTAAAATCCCTAATTTCCTGTAAGAATCAGTTCAAATGCCAACTTACCAGTGAGGCCTTCCCTTAGCACCCCCTGTATAAAATAGCAATACCTCTGGCACCCCTACCCTCCTTCCGCTGTTTTATTTTATCACCATCTGGCATATTATACATTTACTGGCTCATTTGTATATTGTGTGTTTCTCCTACTAGAGCACAGG
>NW_021857546.1:0-995 GCF_006229205.1 Suricata suricatta
GAGAAGGAAAGAAACCATAAGAGACTCTTATTGATTGATAATAAGCTATGATATGACAGAAGGAATTGGGTGGGAGATGGGCTAGATGAATGTTTCAAATGTGAAAACCTTAAGTGCCATATGATCAGATCCTCACTGGGGCATAAATTCTTATGGCCTACCTTCTCTAATTTCATGCCCATAGCCAGAGACCTAAGATTCAAAATTGCTTAAAATACAGTAGCTTCAGATCAAATAGGCATAATTTATTACAATGCCACATCATATCTTGGTCACATCTTATAGAATTGCTTTTTGGTGTTATTTAAGATATTATAAAGCATATCAGAGGTTTAGGATCCATGGGTGGCTTAGTTGGTTGAGCATCTGACCCTTGGTTTCAGCTCAGTTTATGATATTAGAGTCATGAGGTCGAGGTCTGCATACACACATGCATACACACACACAAAGAAAAATAGTTTCTATGTTTTCATTTTATGTTTTTCACAAAGGCTTGTAATTGGTGACCAAACTTAAAATATCATCAAAGCTGTTTTTTTTTAATTTAAGAAAATTTAAGAAGTAATATTGATATATTGAATCATTGCTGTTTTATTTTTATTTTTGATTAACTAAATTTTATTGAAAACAGGACGTATGCACAAGGCAAAAAATGGGGAACATAAGAAAGATAAACAATGAGAAAGAGATAACCATTTCTTCCCCCAGAACCCTCAGGTCTGTCTGTTTCCCAGAGGTTATCATTGTCAATTGTTAATTATGCCTCCAGAAATATTCTATGTATATGATAACATATATAATGTATGCAATGCCTTTTTTACAGTTTTTAGTTTGAAATAATTTTAGACTTACTAAAAAGTTGCAAAAATAGTACAGAATGTTCATGCATATCTTTTACTAGTTTTCTCTTGTTTTGACAACTTGTGCAAAATATGGTACAATTATCACAACCAAAAAATTAACAGCAGGTCCATAATAATAACTAGATGAGATAT
>NW_021857547.1:0-995 GCF_006229205.1 Suricata suricatta
GACATGGTAGAAAGGAAGAGTACTACAAGGTCTGGCAGCCAGATACATTTCATTTGCCTTTATGTGAAAGGGACAGGTCAGTCATAGAGTCTCCTGAGTGAGTGGACTGTTTTAGGCTCAGGTGTCTTTCTAGGACAAACCATATGTGCATCTGTATTTATAAGCACACATTGGACACAATGAGTAATTAATGACCCAATGCTGGTCCTGAGTAGTGAAGATATTGCCCAATGTTTACTCAGTGCCTTAAACATAAAAGATCAAAGTCGTGGTATATTTTAGAAGTGTTTCTATTAAAATATTATTTTTAGAATATGAAAGTTTAGGGCTTAGCTATTTAGAACCTCCCCCCCCTTTAAAAAAAACACATGGAATGCTTCATTCTCAAAGGATTCTAAATAACATCCACTTTACTTTTAATCTTAACGAAGTGCCATTTTAACATCCAAATGTGGTGTAGATTATTAGATTACAAAAAAAATACCCAGGAAGACAAGCAGGAATCGTATATCTCACAGCCACTGCATGACAGAGTTAGAAGCAGTAGTGTGTAATCCTTTGCTGGGCGGGGGGAGGAGATGAAGCCCCCAGCCTCAGATACACCTTACTGGGGAGGGAGAACCAGAGTTTGGCAGAGCTCCTGCCTTTATGCTATTAGCATAACCTTAGGAACCTAGGAAGATGATTTAACCTTTCTCAGCCTATTTTATTGCATATAAAATAAGAACTGGAAGTCTCACCTTGTATGGTGAAATGAGGATTATGTTGTATGCTCTATGATACAGGAGAGGTTACGCAGATCTTTATAGAGCACCAACCTTATATTATGTGTTGCTATTCAGAAATGGTGGCTATTCTTGTGATTTAGAGTGAACATGCCATGCACCATGCTTTTAAATCACAATTCTCCCATATCGCCAAAAAGAGAAATTTAAGAGTATAGGTTTTTTGAAGTGTATACAATGGAGGAGCGTGTGCCTCTTTAAAATGCCTTT
>NW_021857548.1:0-995 GCF_006229205.1 Suricata suricatta
TGATTTGGGGCAATTGATTAGCAGTTTTTGTAATTTGGGCGTGGAGAATAATTTTAAAATGTAACGGGGGCCTCAGTCAGTTAAGCTTCTGACCTCAGCTCAGGTCATGATCTCACGGTTTATAAGTTTGAGCCCCACATCAGGCTCTGTGCTGACAGCTCAGAGCCTGGAACCTGCTTCGAATTCTGTGTCTCCCTCTCTCTCCACTCCTCCCCAGACTCTGTCTCTCTCTCTCTCAAAAAATAAATACGCATTTTTTTAATTGTAAAATCTAGAAGAAAATTCTTTTCATGAAACCTCAGGAAGGGACATAGTCTCTCTTTAGTTATTTTTTTAATGTTTTATTTATTTTTGATAGAGAGACAGAGCATGAGAGGGGGAGGGGCATAGAGAGAGGGAGACACAGAATCGGAAGCAGGCTCCAGGCTCTGAGCTAGCTGTCAACATACAGCCCGATGCAGGGCTCGAACCCTCGAACATGAGATCTGACATGAGCCGAAGTCAGAGGCTTAACCAACTGAGCCACCCAGACACCCCAAGATTTAAAATTGATAGTACTGGAGCACCTGTCTGGCTCAGGCAGAGGAGCAGGTGACTCTTGATCTCAAGGTTATGAGTTCGAGTCCCACACTGGGTTAAAACTAAAATGTTTTAAATTCATACATACATACATGCATGTATTAAAAATAGTGATAGTATCATAAGGGGAAAGGGTGATCAGCTTTAGCATGTAAGCATTTAAATCTGTGGTTTAAAAGCTCCATTACCAAAACCAAAAGTCAAATAGCCAATTCCTGGGCGGGTGCTGGAGGTGAGGGCGGGGCAGGATTAGCAGGGACGGACTAGGTTGGTGGTGTACGTTTGGTCTTTGCTAGGGTTTCTCTTCCCTAAAACCCTTATGATCCTGGGTGACAAGAGCCATAAAGTCATCTTTTGTTAGAGCAGTTTTGGTTTTGTTTGCAGTTCCTGAAATAGCTCCAGATAAATCCTGAAGG
>NW_021857549.1:0-995 GCF_006229205.1 Suricata suricatta
GGAAGAGCACCATGTTGTAAGGTGCCCAGAAGCCCAGGAAGAGGGCCACCACAGCGAAGACCATCCTCACCGCCTTGCTCTTCTTCTCGTTTTTGCAGTGCTGCAGGGTCCTGATGATCATGGAGTAGCAGAACAGCATGGTGCCCAAGGGGATCACCAGCCCCAGGATGTTGATCTCCAGGGAGCTGAGCACCTTCCACCTTGTGGAGTTGACCGAGTACTTGGTTTTGCAGTAGGTGTGGTTGCGCTCCGTGTAGCAGGTGCTGAATAGGAAGCCTGGGAGAGAGGCCAGCACAGCCACAGACCACGTGACCACGCTAGTGATGACCCCATATGTCAAGGTCCTCGCTCTCAAGGAAAACACTGCGTGCACTATGGCCAGGTATCTGTCAATGCTCATGAGCATGATGAAGAAGATGCCGCTGTAAAAGCCCACGAGGTACATCCAGGAAATCATCTTGCAGAGACCTAGTCCAAAAACCCACTGGTCGGCAGCATAGTAGCCCCAGAAAGGGAGCGAGAACACGAAGAGCAGGTCTGAGATGGCGAGGTTGAGCAGGTACACATCAGTCATGGACTTGAGCCTCTTGTACTTGAACAAGACCAGAACCACCACAGAATTGCCAAGGAGACCAAACAGAAAGACCAAGGTGTAGAGAGGGGGCAGGAAGAGCCCCCCAAAGGCCTTGATGCCTTCTTTGGTGCAAGGCTTGGGGATGTTTTCATAGAGATAGTAATTACTGTAGATGCTTTCATCCATGGTGGTCTCTGCTGTGTCCGTGGGGTTCATTTTCAACTCTACAAGCTCCTCAACACGGGCCAGAGCCCAACCAGGAGCTAATGAGGGGAAGAGCAAACAGGATTTCTGTAAGAACAAAAGCACATCAAAATGATGCTGAAGCACTGTCGACAATAGCCAAAACATGGAAAGAGCCTAAATGTCCATCACCTGATGAATGGATCAAGAAGATGTGGTACATATACACAATGGAGTA
>NW_021857550.1:0-995 GCF_006229205.1 Suricata suricatta
CTTTGAACAAATTAATTAACCTAAACTTCAATGACTTCACCTATAAAATAAAAATAATGGCAATATTTAACTTGTTGGATTATTATGGGAGTTAAATGAACTTATTCAAAAAGTTACTCATTTTACTGCCTCACACAAAGCAAGCTTTCAATAAATATCAACTGCTAATATTTGATGGCAAAGTAAAAAGGAAACTACAGGTATGGATTGACTTTTGGATTCATGTAATGAATTTAAAAATAATCATCAGAATATGTGTCCCTTTAGCCTGAGAAAGAGGGTCAGAATTGCATGTCAAATGGACAGTGACAATAGATGGAGCAGATTCGCTGGTCCAATATGAGAAAAGAAGTATCGATGTTTGAAAAAAGAAACATCAAAACATGGGTCCTTGGGGTAATGTCCATCCAGCTAAGGGAATCTCAGTAAAGAATCCCTTTAGGGAAGGTGGCTTTGGCCCAGCAATAGTTTCAAGGGACAAATAGAGAATCCACGTTTTCATTCTCATCACTGCTGGGAGGGGAAAAATATTCATCTTTTCCAACTTCTTAAAAAAAAAAAAACATTTCCCCAAATGCACTGAAAGTGAAAGCTCAAGGGGTAGAACTCAGATCCAGGGAAAGGCTTATCTGCGGCCCCTGTTTCCTTTCTCAGTCAGTTCTTGAATCAGTTCCTTCAATAAAGGGCTGGTGCCCATTCTGCATCAGTGTGAGACAGTAAATTAGGTGTTATGTTTTGAGTGTGAAAATCTGAGTTTGAAAAACTATCTTTCTAGTTGAATATGAAACCATTGCTTTCAAAGGTTGTCAACTGGAAAGGCAAAAGAAAAATAAAAGATAATTGCTTTCATTTACTCTATTCCACTATTGTCACGGTTTTTGTGGCCTTATTCTAAACTACAGCATTCTCCATCAAGTTTACTGAAGAAAAGTAAAACCCAAAATGGAAATTAATATCAATTTCCTTTTTGTTGCTTTAAAGAAAGAAAAGTAGAA
>NW_021857551.1:0-995 GCF_006229205.1 Suricata suricatta
TCTTTTTTTTTTCTCTCTTTCTTTTTCTTTCTGGTCTTCATGATATTTAAGTAGAGGTTATTCATGATGGCAAAGAGCACTTTGTCTGAGATAGTACATTTTATGAACATTATCAATAGTATTTTGATTTTACTTTGATTGATGTTTCTTATTTTTATTTTTGTTCAATTTTTATGTCTTGCATTTCTAATCTTGAGCCAAAGCTAAATAAACCCTATTTCCTTCAAAATTATAAAAACTTAGAACTCTTTCATTATCTCATTTTTTAAAGATTTAAATGTGTGGCATGTTTGATTTTCTTACTATAGTATGATGTATTTCTAAAAATCTGTATTTTTTCTTCAAAGGTTTCTGAGCTGTCCCAATAACATGCATTTAATTTTTTAAGTTTTTATTTAAAATTTAGTTAGTTAAGATATAGTGTAATGTTGGTTTCAAAAGTAAAATTAAAAAATAAAAATAAAAAAATAAATTTAAAAAAGAGTAGGATTTAGTAACTCATCACTTACATATAAAAGCTAGTGCTCATCACAAGTATCCTCCTTAATACCCATCACCCATTTAGCCAATCCCCCACCCTATTCCCTCCAGAATATTTGTTCTCTATGTTTAAGAGTCTTTTATGGTTTGCCTCCTTCTCTTCCACCCCTTCCCCTATGTTTATATGTTTTGTTTCTTAAATTCCACATATGAGTGAAATCATAAGGTATTTGTCTTTCTAACTTATTTTGCTCAGCATAATACACTCTAGCTCCATCCATGTTGTTGCAAATGGCAAAATTTCATTCTTTTTTGATGCCTGAGTAATATTCTATTACACACACGCACACACCCCCCCCACATCTTTACCCATTTATCAGCTGAAAATGTCCATATTTTGCCAATTTGGCAAGCTATCTTTACTGAATGATAAATTGTTATTTGTATTTGAGCCTTTTTTTAGAATTCCATTGTATGGCATCAGAAGATCTCTGTTCCCATACCTAGTCCTCCCC
>NW_021857552.1:0-995 GCF_006229205.1 Suricata suricatta
ATTTCAGTAAAAAGGTTCCTCTCTTTAGAAGCTGTGTTGCCCATCCCTTGTTTCTTATGATACGGTGTCGCAAAGACAGACAAAGGGTAGGCTGCCCCTCTAATGAGGAGACCAATCAAATGCCTGTCTGGCCGTGTCCCAAAGGAACTTAGGTGAAGCTTAGCCATATCGGACTCAGCGTTGTGACTTATGACCAATCGGAAACTATTCCGATGCTGCCCTAGACCATATGCTGTTCACCACAGTATCGCAGACCAGGCCCTCTCGGACTCCAAAGGCTTCTGGGGACCTTAAGGTGCCCACCCGTGGAGTCGCAAACTCGAACTCGGCTGGCAAGCCAGACCGAGCCGCACATTCACTCTCACACACACACCAGAGGTTATCACATTCCCTCCCACAGAGGTTTTACAGACAAGGCTGAGACGTTTAGAAAAACACTTAACTGGGCAATCTCTTGACTTTACTCACCCTCCTCGTTCTCTATCTGACATGTAGAGGGGTCTGCAGCGCCCTGGGTGAGATCCTAACCAACCCGAAACAAGTAGAACTATTTCAGAGAATATTCCACTTACCTTGCCTTTGATATGCCTTCTACTCAGGTCCCTGTTCGGGCGCCACTCGGAATGTGGGGGACTAGCCCATGCACCCCATTCAAAAGGTCTCTGAGTAGGGGGCTGGTGTTGGTGCAATATCTATAAGAAAGAAGACAGACAAGGTGAATCGTGGTAGGACCACACTTTACTAAGGAAGTCAGTGTCTTATATACCAGTGATTACAGTTTTTCTTATTGATTACACAGTTTATGGTCCTTGAAGTCAAGACATGCTCTGGAAAGGATCATTCTTATAAGGAAGAGAGGGCTGATCAAGATGTCACCCCAACTTCCCATGTATTAGTCCTTGATTGTTGAGTTGAAGTCGTAATGCCACACCATGAGAAACAATATACCAAATATTGCAAAACAGAAGATACGAAGGGGTCTGAGGAAACTGTAA
>NW_021857553.1:0-995 GCF_006229205.1 Suricata suricatta
ATTGTGAGATGTGGTATTGAACGATTGTCTGTTTAGGAAGTTGGCATAATTTTTATGTGCTGCATGAGGAGGAAATAATATAAACAGAGTGGAGAAATAAAATTCTATAAACAACAGTGATTTGAAATAAAATATCAGGGGTGCCTGGCTAGCTCAGTTGGTAGAGCGTGAGGCCCTTGATCTTGGGGTTGGAAATTCAAGCCCCACGTTGGGTGTCAGTCAAGATCACTTAAAAATAAAATCTTAAATAAAAGGAAAAAAAATGTCAGTGAAATATAGTCTCTCAAAAGAACAATAATTACTGAGTATTCACAAATACTGAATCCTCAGTATTATGAGCATACCAAACTATATTCTAAGCACTCTACATCGCAGTAACTTATTTAATCATCAGAACAATCCTATGAGGTAGTTTTTGCTATATACCCATTTTACAGATGAGGAAGCTGGGGCAGAGGGAAGTTAGAAACATTTGCCTAAGTTCATATATCTAGTAAGTTAAGAAATTAGAACTTGAATCTGGGCACTGTGGATCCAGGTCTGTGCTCTTATATTGAACTATATAGAATGGTTACATATAATTTTAATGTGTCACAATAAATCAAGAATTATATTAAAATTTCCCGATATCTTTTAACAATGAGTTCGGTAGAGCAAAGGACATAGTAAAAACATAGCAAGTACTATTAAGTAATATATAGCGGTAGAAAGATTTTATGATTCTGATGTCAAGCCATGCCCAATCGCTGACAAATATGAGCTCTGGTTTAAGAAAGGCCTCTGGCGTGAGCAACGAGAACTAGATCTAAAATATATGGGCCACAGTCTTGCGGGATGACAATGCCATTCATCTGCCATTAGCTGGCTAGTCCCTCCGAGCTGGTTTCCCAGCACTGCATGCAGATTTGTTGAAATCATGCAGATTTCCCCCTCTGATTAGGTGCGGTCAATGTAACCAAGGTGCACTGCAAATGCAGGTACAGTTATGCAACTAC